>NC_051176.1:84591079-84727723 GCF_013339695.2 Rhipicephalus sanguineus | reverse complement strand
GGCTTGGCCATGCGACATTAAACGGTGGATGGACGACAAGCTGGGCCCTAAAGTGTTACGCACTGAAAATTGTGCGTAGCGTTGCTCTCGCAAACATCAAAGACCAGCGTAGCTGCGCGTAGCGTAGTAAAGTAGTGCCAAGCACCCACTTAGTCTAACTTTTGCTGGGCTTCCCTAGCTCCGCTGGTCAACCGGCCACGTTCACGAGTCTCCGGATCTTCATTTCTTCGCCTACGCGAACTCTCCGCTTCCCACAATCTAAACTCGGGATCTTCTCTTCTGTGAGGCTTGCTTTCAGCTTATCTAGCTCTCGCTTCAGGATCGGATCGCTGTCGCCGCATCCGCTCACAATTAGGTGCTCGACGGCGCTGCAGTCGAGCGGCTTCTTCCTCGGGAGTCCTGCCGGTAGCATCTGCCATTGCTAATCAAAGGCCACGTCTCTTATTTTATTGCGATAGCAATTACATGGACACTCTCGAAGGGTTTTTGCCATCATGTCCCGTATAAAGTGCAAATTGATCCAGCGCATCGTGTGTTCCACCGCGGGTAAGAGCGCGCGAGCGGGGGCGACGAACGCCGCTGAAGCAGATATCAAACGAGCCGGTCCATCTCCGTCGCTCGGAGGGCGCATGCGATACCATCACCCCGCTCGCGAGGCATGCTGACGAAGCAGAGAGGAAACACGCCGGCCGTCTTGAACGAGCATGAAAAGACGCGAGGGGTTGGGTTGCGGTGTCGCTCGAGCAGCAACTGTGAACTTTGATTCTAAGGGCGCGGTCGCGATCGCTGGCGCGCGCGCTATCTCGACAGCCATCAGCGGGCGGCTCGTATACCCTTCTACCTGCTGCGTTCTCAACGCGAAGATGCTGCGCGGAAAGAGCATCTCTCCCTAGTGCGCCCGTATTCTCTTACACCGACGTTTTGTGTAGTTACGCGAGATCCGATGCGAAAGAGAGCTACCACGTATAACATTACAATTTCTTACTATCGCATTCACTGCTTCGCCCTTGCGGTGAAACTGTGAGTTTTTTCCACTTCAAGAAAGAGGGAAAAGCAAACGCCACGTCACTCGTTTTTCCGTTGCAAGAAAGAACCGCCGATAGATGCTACCACAACACGTGCGCTGTTATAGCATCTCACACGCTTCAATTTCTTGACACTTGTGCGAATTCAAATTATCACAAACCGTAGTTGTACGACTCAGTTCGGTGTTGTAAAAGGTGAATAGTACAATATGAAGGATCTCAGTGACCGTTTGGTTAATTCGTTGATTCCCTTTTTTACTGTCATTTATAATCGAGCAGCGGCCGTGTTTTCTTTGGTGTTTTTCCTATTCTTTTCTTTCCTTTTTAAGGATATCAGAGGGTCTACGCTAACGTTATTGTTTTACCTTTCTTACGGCAAACAAGCCTGAATAAGAGTCATCTACGCTCTGCTCTGCCTTGTATCTAAGGATTTCGCGACGTAATTCTGTGCTTTCAGAGGAAATCCCGCTGAATTCTAGCTATCGATGGGACCCTAATGCTGTTTCGAGGCTTAAGATTATTAAATATTTATTTTAAACTAGACCTAGAAAAGTTTACGCACGTGTTATAATAATATCTGGGGTTTAACGTCCCAAAACGACGATATGATTATGAGAGACGCGGTAGTGGAGGGCTCCGGAAATTTCGACCACCTGGGGTTCTTTAACGTGGACCTAAATCTAAGTACACGGGCCTCAAACATTTTCGCTTCATCGAAAATGCACCCGCCGCGGCCGGGATTCGATCCCGCGACCTGCGGCTCCGCAGTCGAGCGCGATAACCACTAGACCACCGTGGCAGGGCGGCGCGTATTACTGATTCTGGACAAACACGTCTCAGGATAAAGCTTACACAAAATAGTTAGCAAATTAGTGTTTTGTTAGTGTTTTGCAATTGCAAATTAGTGTTATATGCAATTGCAATTTGAATTTTGCAAATTAGTGTTAGTGTTTTGCAAATTATGTCGGCAGAAAATTGTTTGTGTAGTTGCGATACCGCTTTTATTGCTGAGGTGCGCGAAAAGTATTATGCAAATGATTACTTAAAGAAAACAAAAAAAATCAGAAGGTAGTCGATATAGCTTAAAGGGACAGTAAATAGAAACAATGAACCGGTTTAGATCGATAAATAAGTGTCTGAGAACTCTAATGCCGTTAATTTCGCCATCGTAGGTAGAGGAAGAAATCAAGTTCAAAGTTTCATTTTTAAATTTCTCGCCGAAATTTCCCAGCGTGACGACACGGATTTCAAAGTGTATTTATCGTATTTTGGCGCCACTGGCTCAACAAAATTACCCCAAACTTTGTATGTTAACTCTATGGCCCCCTCAGAGGACAATGTACTTAATTTTTTACATATTAAGAACTACGTAGTCCCTAGTAGGCGCCGTGAAAACATGTGACGTCACGGCGAATTGTGCGGAAACTTCAAGGTGGCGTCGCCACCCACATTTTGTTTTTGCGCGTTTTCTCGCTTACTAAGCGTGTTATCGCAGAAAGCGCGGTGTTTTTGGTATCGCGTATGGGTAATTTACTAATATGAGAAAAACCGTTTTGCTATTTATTGTCCCTTTAATGTTTTCATTTAAACGCAACAGACATCAAGTTCCGTGCACTGCACCCGCGGAGAAATTGTTTCTGAGTTACCACGTGTAACGACGCTTTCCCATGTAAAAAACTTGTTATTCATAGAGATGATTTGAGCAGAGATTTATCGCGAGGCAGCAGTCTAATAAAGCGAGTTAACATGGGTAATCCATTGCAAAATTATAACGATGAATGCAGAATTCACGAAGCTTGATTGCCGCAGATGGATACGCGCCCGCTAAGTGTGCATTAGAGTGGTTTGGATGAAACATATCAGGAAGTTCCCTATGGCTGAGCACTGCGTTTCGGTGTAATATGAATGCAACTGCGTATATGTATTGCCTTCTGACTAATTAAGAGCGCATATCGGCGTTAACGACCAGAGGGGACAGAAGAGAGGACACAGAGCGCTGAACTTCCAACAATCGACAGCTCAGAGTATTCAGATTTTATGCAATCGATCATACAAAACTATGCGATGTAGCTTAATACGTAGCGACATCGTTAATACGTTGCAACACCTAGACGAACGGCCTACAATGGTATTTATGGCCAAGTTGAAGCCAACTGAATGATGTGGTACTCGGCTACTATCCGCTACAGTTACAGCTCAAGTTCATAACGTGAGGCTTTACAATCGGTACTACAATATGTAAAGTGTAGCTAGTACAGCACAACCGAGGCGAGACAACAAAGAAGCAGGATAGCCCCGCCTTTCCGTCGCCTTGTTTGCTTCGCTTAAGTTATACAATATATGATATCCAAAGAGCAGCAAAGTTAAGGGAAGATGAAGGATTGAACAAATGAAAAACAGTTCAATAGAGAATGTCGCTGGAGCCGTCCTTTGGTCAAGAGGATCTGACCGCTCGTCGAGGCGTTGGCTTAAACGATATTTCCCGTGCAACGCTATTTCCTCACTTCATAGAGGATAGTTATTCAGCTTGCTCCTTCTTTTTATGTATTTTTTTAGACAAAGAAATCTATAAATGCTATTTTCCGAATAGAAAAGAACTGAAAGAAATTCCGCTGTGCACTGGGCAGCCAGGGGGAGGGGGTGCTGCAAGCCCGCTCCCGTAATTATTCAATTTCAATTTTGCAGGTGTATGTACACGCACGAATATACAAAAAGTATGGTTGACTCCCTCCTCCCCAAACATTTCTGGCAACGTCCCTGTCACTGAGAGTTCTGAATGTCAAAGACACAGTAGCAAAATCGCACCTGCGAATATACGGTCGTGCAGGGCCCCTTGAGAAGAACACCGGTTGGTGCCTGGTTCCTTGAAAGGTTCCTGCCTGGAGCAAGAGGTTGCAGTGGCACGCGTTGTCCTCGGCGCCAGTCTGAAAGAGCAAGTCTCGCTCGGCTTTCTGGAACCGCCTTCTGCGATGTCCCAGGCAGGGTCCGTCGGCCTTGTTCCACGGCTTAGCTACGACGTAACGGCTGTCTAGGAGCACATCCTCGATGGCCAAGCCACTGGACACGCAGGACATGTTATCCGAGCTCACAACTGAATTTGCGCCGAGGAACATCGGGGAAGGCGTCTTGCGAGCTGGCATCACTCCGGAGAAAGTGGCCGCCCTGTCATCGTGGTTACGCTTGGTTCAGGTGCCGTTGGGTACATTCCTATCCATGGTGGGTACTGGCCCGATGCCGTCCTCTGCGATGGTGTCGAGCGTGTCCGCTTCGCCTAGCTCCCGTGTTCCAAAGCACGAGCAAGATTTCGATGATGATGATGATGATGACTGTGCCGCATGAGCTCCTCGCACTAGCGCACGAGGTCGCATTCTTCTTCTTTTAGAG
Organism: Rhipicephalus sanguineus; assembly: GCF_013339695.2. Lineage (NCBI taxonomy): Eukaryota > Metazoa > Arthropoda > Arachnida > Ixodida > Ixodidae > Rhipicephalus > Rhipicephalus sanguineus. The sequence goes on along the minus strand of NC_051176.1, from coordinate 84,723,314 downwards.
TATGCCCCTTGAAATAGGGGGCGTCCAGCAGTGACTTAGCCTATTCGTTACAACCATGCATCAATTGATTTATTAATGTTTAACATACTGGGTACTTTTCAACATTGGAGCTGTTTAAACCGAGCGTTATCTGTCTGTAGTAGCAAAGAACTCCGCGGAGCGATGGCTTGCGTTGCCTAGCAACCGCCGGCGCTGATGCGAGCTCGCTTTGCCTGACACAGACCAACGCACAGACACGGTTCCACCGAGGTACCGCCAGCTGCGCGCTACCGCGACTGCGCCGTGACGTCATACCGGCGGATCTGCGCTTGCCGCCAGTGCACTGTGCATAGCTTTCGGCCAAGGAGGTTTGCCCCACTTGTACGACTCCGCTGGCGCGGCGGTGGCGCGCCACACGTAGACATGGGGAGACCAGAGAAGGTTCGCTGTGCTGAGGAAGAAGCCGCTCAAAGAATGGCGGCGCGCTGCTAAGCGAGACTACCAGCGTCGACGCCGATTGGAGCCAGCACGGTTGATCGAAGAAACCTCTGCACAACGACGACGGCGAGCCGGAGATTCCGGGTCCGTCCAGCGAGAGAATGCTAGGAAACGGCAGAGAAAGAGTACGCTCCGAGAAGTTCCCGACGTGAGAGAAGGCGTCCAGCTCCACCGTGCCTTGAGCCTTGCGGCAAAAGTCCAAGCTACACCTGGCTTTTTCTTTTCTTTTTTACGCAGGTTTTGATAGAGTTGAATGTAGGGCGAGTTGGTGTTTGGACATCAGTACTATCACAAGTAGCGCAACTAGACAGGACAACAGAAACGAGCAGACGAGCACCACGCCGAAACAACTGATTTTATTGAAGACTGCTCCAAAGGCTTACATATCAACAAGCTGCGAAGGCGCACCGTCACAAGGACCATTAGAGATGATAAAGCAGAAATTATCAAACAAGGCGCGAAAGAAATCTCCATCAAACAAGGCACGAAATAATTTGTGCATTGTACAGCGCAATCGATGTGTGGCTGTGTTTATCACGAAAGAAGGTGAGGAATGTGAAAGCGAGACATCGACTGCGCTATACAACGAGACAAATTAAATTTCCTTCGTGCCATGTTCAATAATTTCTGCATTATCTCCATTGGTCATTCTGACGGTGCGCCTGAGCAGCTTGTTGATATATAAACCCGTGTATCTGCCGTCAATAAAATCAGTCGTCAGTTTGCGCCTATGCTCGCCTGTACCTTTCTGTTGTCTTGTCTAGTTGCGCTACTTAAGACGGCATTCCTGTTTAGAACTTTGAAACCCATGGCCTCTGAAGACGCGCTCTTGACACGGGTCCTTTTGAGTGGTCGGTGCCGCGCTGTCTTAGTGCCGCGCGCTGGTGCCGCGCTGTTTTAGATTTAAAGGGATACCTTTAAAGAGTCGGCGTTGGTGCCGGCGGCGTTGGTTGTGAGCAAACAATCGGCTTTGTCTTGTAGTTAAAAAAGTAGAAGCCATTCCATTCCTTGAAGGTGGGTGACCTGAGCTAAAAAAAAGAAGACCACATTAGTTGCGTGATGTTTTAATTGTCTGCTGCACGCAGAAGAGTTTAAATTCTAAATTGCGTGGTTCTGTGAAAAACGCCACTAGTTTCCGCTGCGTGTCTCATTCACGGGCTCCAGGCGCTCCCTCGGGTGTTGCGATGAGCTTTCGTTGAGCACGGTCCTCGGGTCTTGCTCGGTATGTGCGCTCACAGTCCCACCACTGCTCTCCTCACCGTTCTTAATTCGTAAGCTCTCTGCTCCTCGGGCGTTCTCACAATGCGCGTTCGACCCGTACCTGCGTCACACGATCGCGTCCACGCAGCGCCTAGACTCATCGGACGTGGCGAAACACGTAAGAAGCGTGTATACTGACGTTCAGTTTAGCACTTTAAGCATTACTTTCTTCGGCCGCACCACAGTGTTCCCCAAGGGCTCCACTTTGAGTTCAGTGTGCTTCAAGATACACCACCGCTGACTAAGACCGCTAGGCCTCTTTTGTACGCGAACAGACGCAAAAATAGAGGAGGTGTGCCAATCACAGCCCCGCTGTAAAATCACTGTCAGCGACTGCAGCCAACGTTTCATCATGAGTATTTCTCTTCGAAAAGGGCCGGCTCGCAGAGAGTGAGAGAAAAGGTTTATTATGGCAGAAAAGCTGAGAGGTCGGCCTGAATCAATGTTCTGGCCTGCTACTCAGCAGTAGGAAAGGGGAGAGTGGTAGTATAGAGAGTGGAGAGAAGATGCGGATGATGATGATGGAAAAAAAGTAGCGACGAAGTAAGTCCTTGAATGTCCAAAAACTATTTACAGTCTCTCGACGAGCTCTGTATCGCGCCAAAACATGAGACGTCTGCTTCTTGAAACACGTGTTCGGCTGCTGTTCAACACACGAGCCATCCATTCACATAAATCGCATTCAGATTCCTTGGACCCCTTATTGATTATCACAAGCAACAACGGGGACCAAGGAAGTTAACATAGCTTATTAGAAAACCAAGCAAAAGAGAAGTTCAGGGGAACAGAATCTTCGTTAATTTTGCTTTAACAGCTTGAACACATCAGCCTTGTTTTTTAAATATCGCACCGAAGCTGCAGCGTTCTTGTGAGTTTATGCATTGTAGTGCCCATATTTTTTTATTTGGGCTCGTTGCGGAGCAGTAAGCGTTCTGAAAGCTCACTTTGTTCGGCCTTCGGATCGTTTACCATACACTCTTGCGCACGTTTACCGACAAACGTTTCCTCAGGCTCAAGGAGGTGACGTCCAAATTTGCGATGTCACGGTGAGCTGTTACGATTGCTCTGCGACAGCGATGTAATTTAACCCTTTAACTTTACGCCCATTACTTTCTTCGCAGGTACCAATGGTCATCAATAGTGTCCGACGAGGGATGTTCAGAAGCAACGAATGTAAACAGAACTACGAGAAGGAATAGTATACCAAGACACCTGGACGTGGCAATGGACTATCAACGGAGAAAGAAAAATTACTTTTGTGAAAGAACTGAATGATTTAGTCGTTACGCATGATTGTAAGTGGCCATATATATGTGATACAATTAAGCGATACGTTTTATATATGTGATACGTTAAGGCTATTTATGCCTTAACGGGTTGCCAAGTAATTGAGGTGTGAAGTTCCATAGGATTCTTTTCCAAAGCAGTTTCTAGACCTGGTGTGGCTCTTTGGTAGAATACCTCATTGCCACGCAGAATGCTTGGGTTCGATTCCTTCTGGGATACGAATTGTTATTCTTTCCATTCGTCCGGTCAACGCAGCCGGTGTCGGTTTTTCTTAACGCTCTTTCATTTAAATTACCTTGTCTGTTCTCGCCGTTCCTGGGTAGATATAAATTGTCAATCACCTGTGGCGCATACCCCCATACCGTGGCCCGAGGTATACGGGTGTGTGTCACACGTCTCTGGAGGAGAGGGTTTGACTACGTACGCGACAGGGTTTTCACGTTTTTCATGTCGTGACCCGATGGGCATATTCATCAAATAGGCTTAGCCTCCCATGCCAATTTTTATCTGCACCAAGTTAAGGAGGTGATCATGAGAGCACCAAGACGTAGGCGGCTAGATAGATAGATAGATAGATAGATAGATAGATAGATAGATAGATAGATAGATAGATAGATAGATAGATAGATAGATAGATAGATAGATAGATAGAAACGCTCAAAGTGTCAAATGTTCACTAATAAATGCTTCGCATTTAAAAAGTGTTTGGAGTGTCGTTATGAAGCTTGAAAAGTGGAGAGTTTGTATTGGATCAACCATAAGGATGATTGTGAAAGCGAGTCATGCGTTAGCAGCAGTTTGAAGTATGCAGTGGGTTTGTCGACGGGTGTGCTCGGCGCTGGAAGCTTTGGCATTCTATGCAGAAGGAATCAGTAACTGGTGAGCAGTCGAAATGTACAAGAAACTTTTTCAGTATAGATGGAAAAGACCAGCTGTAAGTAACTGTAGAATAAAACAAGGAAAGCACAAAGCAAAACAGCTGCGCGAGTTGGTGACTGAGTATCGTAACGTGTCTGTGAAGCCACTAATCGAGTTGAGATTTGTGGTAAATGGTATAACTTACGGACTTGAGACATATATAATTACCGCAAGAAAAAGTACGACGGACAAGACAAAAACAAAAGACTCAGCGCTTTACTTCCCGAAATTTTGTGGGGAACCCGTACGCAGCCTTACCCTCCCACAACAAAACAATGTTTCTTTTTGGTAAAACAGGCAAGCCACATACCCGGCAGGGCCCTCATGCAACGGAGTAGTATTCACTCTGATAACGCTTCCCTCTCATTTCTCCGCAAATTTTTTTCACATTTTCCAGCTTACCGCCACCACATCTAACTAAACAGTTCATTGCGTAGTTTTGGTTTAAAGGTATGACCTTTATTGGTGACAGCCAGCGACGGTGAACTTACAAACCTATCACCCGCTTTTCTTATACGAAGCGCTTCAAATATTTCCTTGCTCACGTGCCACCTAATCTGCCAGAGAACGCGGGTGCCGTGGAACTGTGTGGTGCACATGCTCCTTCTGCAACGGTATAGCCAGATCGACTTCGGCCACTAAAGCAATGACTGAGGGTCGGTGTTCCGTCAAACGGTCGTTCAGACAAACGGCCCCATTGACCATCGCAGCACTTTCCGCAGAAGAAGGGAATCAAACCACTGAAACATGGCAGTCACCACCATGAAGCATAGCGGGCTTTTCATCCCAGGCTGGAGCAGCAGGCGCAGGACTCATCATGGGGCACTTTGAAGTTTTTGCGGCGCAGTGAAAATTACCGGAGGTGTTGGATATCCGAAAACTTCGAATAAATAGAAGGCCGTTCTATATTCGATTTGATACTTCAAAGGCATAGCACACACTTCAGTTATCGAATATTTTTCGAATAGTTTTAGAATAACCAGCACCGGCAGGAAAATCGCAAAACAAGGAGACGCTACAAACGCGAGGGGTCATTTTTGTTGTTTTAATAATATAAGTATCACGATGCATGAAGGCTATGGTTTCACGGGACTATATCGACGCAGGTCCCCGGATGAAGGCCTTTGTGTCTAAAGCTACAGTGTTCCCGACGCAAGAGTTACTTCTGCAACCGTCAGTTACCTTCTCCGTCCGTGCTTTAAAGGGGAACAGTGCAAAAAAAAAAAGACAAAAAGGAAAGAATATTACAATTCACGGCATGACCTATAACGCGAAGCTTCCCTTCATGACTTCCGAGATTAGGGTATGTTGAAAAACCTCTGAAGTTGTACACCTGGACCTACGTCATAGCAATAAACAGTTGGTGGCCCGCGTCATCGGCTTAGGTGCACTCTGAAAGCTACTAACAAGAAAACTATACCACTACAAGCGTTTCGCTATTACCAAGATTGCCTCAGTTGTATAGAGTCATTGCGAATTGAGCCAATGTAAAATTTCATTGCAGTTGACCTTTAACATGCTGGGTTTTTATAAGCTGATTTCTCAAGGCCGCCCTTGCATGAAAACATGAACTGCGCCCTATACTCGTCATTGGCCTGATCGGGAACAAGAGCGCCGCTTGTAGCGGTTTTGCCGCTCCGGTCCTTGGTAAAGTGCGCTAATCGACCCAGCTATACGTCAACTCTACCGTTATTCTAGAGGCCCGCCAGAAAGAACAGTTCACAAGTATTCCTAAATATAGGAGTTATGGAGGACACATTTCTAACGATGCGAGGATGCGCTCGTGCTTTGCTGTACTTGCATTAATGCATGCTTTGAAGGGAAAGTCAGCTCTTAGAGGGCTGTGGGGGGAATTCTCTGCGAGGGATGATTTATTGTATAATCCGGGCTCGAGGATCCACCACCTGTTTTACGCATTTTTTCACCGGGCTGACTAAGTTATAGGGTGACTAAGATTTCATTTTTGTAGATTAAAGCCGGCCTCTAGAACGAAACCATAGTGTTTGTTGGCGTTCATGTCATCAAGCAGCATTTACATGATGATGTCGTAGCCCTCGGACTAGGAGCTACCAGCTCATGGTGCGGGACGTTGCAGGGGAGAAAAACAAAAAGGAGAAAAGGAAATTTGGAGCGCCCGGCTTCTTGAATTCGGCCCCTTGCACCCTCGCGCTCTAAAAGCGTGCTCATGGAATCAAATTGGCAACCCAGTTTGACCGCAATAAAGTGTATTTAGAACACAAAGAACACTAAAACATTGACATAAGTAGACCTAAATAGGTGAAATAAATAACAAAGAAAAGCACCCCCGCTCGCAGGAAGTGGCGCCACCGTTTCTGCTCAGTATCGTAACGTGTGCCGCAGTGAAAACTGCAGCCTGCAGTGTGGTCAAGCGGACGTCCTCGAGCAGTCCCGGTCGAGACCACCGCCTCCTCGCGTAGCGAGGACCGAAAGCCGCTTCTATACGCCTAGAGAACACAGGCAGCCAGTGCCAGAAGTCGGTGCGCGTGCCGCCGGCCACGATGGCAGCAGCGTCGGCGCCGTCAGCTCCTCAGCTGGTATGGATTCGCCAGAGGCGACACCATGGGCACCTGGAGGAATTGGAGCAGCTCCGCAACAAACGAGGAGGGAGCCCGTTGCCGAGAACACGGCCGGCCTCACGGCTAAGCTGCACAGGACGACGGACACGTAGAAATGTGTCAGCAAACGCAATAATTATTTCAAAAATTAAAGAAAACGTCAAAAAAAAAAAGAAACGTGAAACGTTTAATATGAAATCAAGTCAGCGAAGTAAGGTCGTTAATAAGTATCCCTCTTTTAAAATGTTATTAAAGCCAGTCGAACGGAATATGGACTCTAAGCTGTGCCTATACAGGTAGTGAGTTCCACTCAGAAATCGTTGAAAGTAGCGAAGCATTCCTATATTCCAATGTACTGACATACGCAGCTTCAGTGTTTTGTATTATCAGTGAAAGATGAAATATGATCTTGCAAATATATGTCCGCTGGAAAAAATGGCGCCACTTGAGCAAAAACGTTATTTAAATAATTTAAATTTCTGCACCCAGGTCTCAACAGGTAAATTCCTTTATTTGCTTTCAACACCCACGCATTCTGGTAAACGCCGAGCAACATAGGGCACCATTTTTTGGTCTTATATCTTTTATTGCTCGCAGCATGTGAACAAAACGAATGAAGTGCGTGATTTCCGCCCATATCAATGCGGGATCAGATTTACGGCTTCTGCTCTTGTTTACCTATAGATCAAAAGACGTTACAGATTAACCTTTCCGAAACCTTTCGAAGCTTACATCTGTTGAGCGGACGTTAAGGTAAAAACGTTGTAGATACCTAGGCATGTGGTAGATTTGATATAATCAATTAGTGCTTCGCCTACTGAGCAGTGGCTAATGTGTTTTACCTTTAACAGAACCACCGATCCGTTTGCACACTAACTGCTTAAAGTGTAATTCTTTGCGTGCGTGCGTCCATGTGTGCGTGCGTGTGTCTTGAATGAGAATCGCCTGTGAAGAGTGGAATGGCAGAGGATGGGTTGCTTAGAATAACAGAGAGCTGAGCTAGTTGGTAAGTAATCATTCTAAAAAGACAGGGCGTGCAAACACGGACACAAGAAAGAAGTCAGGACACCACAAACGCCGACTAACAACTGAATAGATGCACAACGGCAGAAAGGTAAGAAGGTGTCCTGACTTCCTTCTTGTGCCGTGTTTGCACAACCTGTCTTTTTAGAAAGGATGGGTTGCTATGTCATTCGTGCACATATAGATCGCGCTAATTCCTGATAGACAGCCGACAAAGACCGTGGATAGCTCCGATTCAGTTTTAACCCATTTTAACTGCCTGATGTATATCTGTGCGAAATTATTGCATCTGCTGCGTTATTCAGCATCTCGGTGTGAATGTTGGACTTGAAGCACTAAAACCTGATAATTCGATTCGTCAAACGCTTTAGCTCATTCAACGGATGTGGTAACGGTAGAGAGGTCTTTGTGCACTAAATTATGTTATTCCGGAAGACTGTGGTGGTAGGTTTACAGGTGCCTATAATGCCAGCAAGCATGGTCGAACTGGAGCTCCGTGCACAAGCGAAGGCAGCGCGCACTTTAGAGTATGAGGAAAACAAATCTGCAGCGGCCACGGAATATGCTTGGAACGACTGCCCCTTAACAGTTCAAGCGAAGGAAGGGTTTTCAACGGTCGTCCCAGGGGACATTCAATGTGCTCATATTTATTGGAGGCCAGCCGCTCTTCTCAAAAACGCTTGCTTCCTCCACGCAGGGCAACCCTCACTGGCCGCGCTTTTTGTCCTGAGGAAAAAATAACCGATATGATTTTGTAGTATGTTTTATACTCCCCAATCAAGTTCTTTAATTGGATGCGCGTAGTCACGCACAGAATTAGGTTTAGAATCAATATAGCCGTTTACATTTCACAAAATTTAACAGCGGCAAGGTATTTCCGCGTCAACGTAGAGTTCGTGCGAGGGGACTATATGTGCTTTACCGTCATAGCATTTTTATAAAAAAAATCTAATTTATAAACAAGAGAAACATATACTGTACACTGACGCGTTCGGATCACGGAGTGAAAGACAAAGTATCCCAGACATTCAAGCAAAATGAAGCATTGTTGAGTGGGGCCCTGCTGGCCTTCGATGTTCATTCTGGAAAAAGAGTTATCTTACCGCGCACGTAGCCTCCAAATGCTGCTGCTTCGGGTAGCCTGCCTCGGCCAACAAACAGGGCAGCGCGCAGAGGAGGTGGATGCGTGCATCTCGGGCCAAGTCCCCTAGGCTGTCGGCGGAGTCGGCGGCGCCACCCCCAAGGACCTCGAGACTCGTGCTCATGCCAACCTCCAGTGGACGCGTACTCGGCTTCTGCGCACTGCGTTGACAGCAGATGATGGAATTGAAGAGTATGCGCTTGAATCACACCTACGTTATAGCGTTCACGCTTTTCCACTGAAATGCTGCCCGGGTTACCCTAAGGAAACATTATTGAATGAAAGAAAAAAAAATCAGTACCAACAGTCATTCTATAACAAGAATAAAGTGTAGGAAAGAAGTGTTAACTTTAAGGGCTCGTTTTCTTTGTTATACACAATTAAGAATAAAGCGTGAAATTCTTGCACTTCTGTGGTGCTTTTAAAGAATTAAATTCTGCAAACTTAACATGTTGAAACCTGGATATATGACCACGAGGCACACCGCAATGCGGGAAGCTCCATGGTAACTTTGACCACCTTGGATTATTTAACATGCACCTAAATCTAAGCCCATGGGCGTCCTTTCTTTTCGTCCCTATTTAAGTGCACCTTAATTGGTAGCGAACTGAATCCGAATGCTCGTGTTTTGGAGTGACACGGCGTAGTCGCTAAGCCCCCACGGCGAGTCAGTTTTGTTTTGTCACTATGCACGGAAGATAGCAATATCAGTTCTGCAAATGCAGCTGCGCTATAATAAGACATGAACACTCAGTACACTGCAAAACAGTACGTAGCCAGGGGTGGCAATCCGGGCCCGTGCCCCGCGAATTTTTTTTTTTTTTTTGCTACGGCATACAGAGGTCAGAATGACACTTGACCACATCTGCCTGCCTGGCCCCCACTTCAAGGCAAGGAGGTGCCCTCCCCGAAAACAATTTCTGCCTACGCCCCTGCTACAAAATGTTGAGATTGTCAGAAAATATTTTCTCCACCCAAAAATAACTATCTGACTTTATCTCAGACTTCAATTCAACGGTAACCTACGTACAATGGAATTTCACATTGCAATGATATAGCTTGATTGTTAGCTTTCAAACAGCACCCATTCAGATGAGGCATGCTGCCTCGTGATAATTGCTATGAAGTAAGTCCAAGCACGCCACCTCGGAGATCATACAACGGCCTCTCCTCTCTGAAGCCATTACGAGAAACTTCGCGTTGTTGGCGATGCACTCAATTGTGATGCGCCATTTAAGAGAAACTTTAATGGCGGCAATTTTCTTTTCCGTTTCAATATGAAAAACTGCTATTTTTGCGAGCTTTACGTGATACTAGAGCTCCTGCTTAAAATCTAAAGATTTTCACGGAGATCCCTAGATTTCCACTAAGGTTTGGTCCACTAAGGCGGATCTACACCTTTATACATCAATACGCTGCGCACGGGCACTGTCAGAGGAACCGACAACCTAACAAGATGCGATAACAAGAAAAGAAAATTCAAACAAGGCGCGAAAGAAATTGACGTTCAGCTCTGTACAGCACAATGGAAGTGTCGCTTACACACTACTCCCCTGCTGCCCGGATAAAAACGCTTCTAATCTTTCGCGAGCTGAGGATTTTTTAACATCGGAATCGCGGTTCACAATGCGTGCACACTCTGCTCTGCCTTGAACCTGAGGAATTCGCGACGTAATTCATTGCTTTTAGAGCAAATCGTGCTGAATTCTAGCCACCGATGAAGCCCTAATGCTGTTTTGAGGCTTAAGGTTATTAAAAATGTATTCTAAACTAGATCGAAAAAAGTTTACGCACGTGTTTTCTGGATTCTGAACAAACACGTCCTTACATGAAATACTTAGCGGTGTTTTTCAAATTATGTCGGCATATGATTGTTTATAAAACTAAAAAAAAATGATTACTAAATACTAAAACAATCAGAAGGTAGCTGATTTATGGCTTGACGTCTTCATTTAAATGCCGCAGATTTCAAGTTCCGTGCACTGCACACGCAGAGACATTGTTTCTGAGCTGCCACGTGTTTATTAACACTTTTCTATGTAAATAACTTGGTCTCCACAGAAGATGATTTGAGCAGATCCTCATCGCGAGGGAACAGTCTAATAAATTGAGTTAACATGCGTAATCAGATGCACATAATCGTGAAGTGGCGACGTATACCTGGGATATGAAGCAAGGGTAGAACGTCGACGACAAGGCCACATCGAAGTTAAAAACAACGCACTCGAGTCAAAGCGGCAACGTGCGTACGCTCCTTGAAAATTGTAAGGTTGAACGCAGAATTCCCGAAGCTTGATTACCGCACATGGATACGCGCCTGCTAACTGTGCATTAGAGTGCTTTGGATGAAACATATCACGAAGTTCCCTATGGCTGAGCACTGCGTTCCGGTGTAATATAAATGCAAGTGCGTATATATACTGCTTTCTGACTAATTAAGAGTGCATGTCAGAGTTAACGACAAGAGGGTACAGAAGAGAGGACACGGAGCGCAGAACTTCCAACAATCGTCTGCTTCACCGTATTCAGATTTTATCCGATCGATCATACAAAACTATGCTATGCAGATTAATACGTAGGGACAACGTTAACACATTGCAACATCTGGAAGAACGGCCTGCTGTTGTATTTATGGCCAAGCTGAACCCAACTGAATCATATGGTACTCGGCTATTAACCGGTAATGTGACAGCTCAAGTTCATAGCGTGACATTTCAATATTGGTACTAAACTATGTAAAGTGTAGCTAGTACAGCACAAACGAGGGGACACAACAAAGAAGCGGGATAACCCCGCCTTTCCGTCGCCTTGTTTGTTTCGCTTAAGTTACGCAATATATGATATCCAAACAGCAACAAAGATAAGGGAAGATGAAGGATTGAACAAATGAAAAAAAAAAGTCAGTTTCGCCGCAACGGCGAAGCAATGAATGCGAGAGGAACAAATTGAAATGTAACGCGAACAACAGAAAGCAGCTCGAAATTTCTAGCGCGTCGCTCAAGCGCAAAGGGCGCACGAAAAGAACACACAGGACGAGCGCGATCTATCAAGTGTCACAGCTCGACACTTAAAGCGCTGCTCAAACAAAGAAGTACGCACGAAACGAACGCACAGGTATACACAGGACCAGCGCGAACTGACAGCTGTAGCAGTTCTTACTTCTTTCTGTTTGAACAGCGCACTCCTTTCGCAAACGCGACCGCTGATGCGAGCGAAGTGACCTTCGTACGCTCTGTAACTTTGGCGCGGACGTCGCGGTGGAAGCACAAGACATAAAAACCACCCCACTCACGAGATAAGCGCGCTTAGGCGACCACGCCCTGTAGAACAAAGTACACCTCGCGCCTCTCGCGTGGCAGGAAGTGCGCGCGCGCGCGCATCGCAACGGGCGGAGCGACGACCTTTACGGGAGCGGAGCGGTGGCCGCTCCCGTAAGTGTTCAATTTTGCACGTGTATACCTACACGCACACAAACAAACGCACGCACGAACATACAAAAAGTTTAATTGACTATCCTGCCCCCCCCCCCCCTCCCATCCCCAAACATCTCTGGCTACGTCCCTGCCACTGAGTTCTGAATGTGAAAAACAAAGTAGCAAAATCGCACCTGTGAATATACGGTCGTCGAGGGCCCCTTGACAAGGCTATCGGTTGGTGCCTGGTTCCTTGAAAGGTTCGTGCCTGGTGCACAACGTTGCAGTGGCACGCGCTGTCCTTACCGCCAGTCTCAAAGGGCATGTCTTGCTCGGCTTTCTGGAACTGCCTTCTAAGATGCCCCAAGCAGGATCCGTCGGCCTTGTTCCACGGCTTGGCTACGACGTACCGGCTGTCTGGAAGGACATCCTCGATGGCAAAGCCACTGGACACGCAGGTCACGTCATGCGAGGTCTCAACTGAATTTGCGCCAACGAACATCGGAGTCTTGAAAGCTGGCGACTCTCCGGAGAAGGCGGCTGCCATGTCGGCCAGGTAATGCTTGGTTCCGGTGCCGCTGGGTATATTCCTATCCATGCTGGGTACTGGCCCGATGCCTTCGTTTTCTGCGATGGTGTCGAGTGTGTCCGCTTCTCCTAGCTAACGTGTTCCAAAGCACGAGCAAGATTTTCCCGTGCCGCATGATTGGTTGGTTGGTTGGACCTTCGCAACCTGGCGCAACCCACTGTGGGGGATCGGCCATGAAACGGGCGGCACCTTATTTTTGAGATACAATTGTTTTACATTTCAAATATGTTTGTAAAAAGGATATGTAGGGAAAAACTCACACTAATATTCAAGGCTAGAAAAACATTAGAAATATATATATATATTTCTTTTCTTTCTTTTTTTTTTTGAAGCCAGTATGAATGAAAAATAAAATGAAATTAAATAACCTAATAAGCAATTCGCTTTGTCTCCCGTAGAAAATCGCATACGGCTTCGAAAACGTTCCTGTGGCTGTGGCCCAATTCAATTGCCCCAAAGGAAAGAACCATCGGAAGGGATAAATTTAATCCCATCCTTCGGAGGGGTTCCTCTAGCAGTCTTTTTCTTTGATTTTTGTACAATCTGCATGTTATAAAGAAATGGTGCAGAGATTCACTCTCGTTGCAGTGGTGGCATAAATGTGTCTGAGACAGACCAGACCTGTGCAGGTAAAAGTTCAGTGGGGGAACTCGGCATCGTAGTCTGGTGATAGATATTTCTGCCCTTCTGCTGGAGCACCATCGATTTTTCCACGAAAAGTCAAGGTGAAGGAATTCGGATGTTGACAAAGGAGATTTACCAATGTCAACCGACGTGGCAAACTTTTCAAATCGCGCCGAAGAGACAAAGGACAACGTCGGTAAAATAGAAATTACGGGACCATCGCGTGATGCAACTGCAAGCGCGTCCGCACATTCATTGAGGGTTAAACCGTTGTGACCTGGTACCCACACCAAGCGAATAAAACGTAAATGTCTTGGGACAAGAGAATAAAATACTTCTAAGGTACATGACATGTTAGGTGCCGTCAATGAAGAACAAACAGACAGACAGTCTGTTAAAATGACTACTTCTGTTATAGATAAGGGTAATTTACGTAAAGCTAGGATGATTGCAAGTAATTCCGCTTGATAAATAGGTGTAAAATCAGGCAAACGAATTGAGAAAGACCAATCCAAAGATAATGATGTAATTCCCACTCCTGCCTTTTCTTCACAAACTGAAGCATCAGTAGCTATTACGATGTTTGTATCTAATTTTGACAAATGGTCTTCCAAAATGGCCTTTATGTATCTATTAGGTAAGTCTTTGCATTTCTTAGGAAATATGTCATCGAATTGTATTTTAATTGGGTGCACAGATCTGTTCGACACAAGTACTTCCCGAAGGTTCACTTGTAATGTTGCCAAGAGTTTTTGTGCGAAAATGACTTGTGGACACCGTAATATAGACCACTGATGGTTAAAAAATGACATCGGCTGATTAATAAAAACATACTGCGACCTCCTCAGGGGTGATGCATATATCTTTAGGAAGGTACGTACTGTCAGGATGTGAAAGCGTGTAAGAAGAGAAGGCAGGCGCGCTTCTTTGTATAAAATATTATTCGCAACAAATTTAGGAAGCCCAAGACATAAACGTAGTGATTCGCGTTCTAGAAGAACTAATGGCCGAAGTTTGTAGGCAGGTCCCCCACAGAATAACACACATCCAAACTCTAATATTGGTCGGATGTACATGCTATATATCATTAACGATGTTTTTCTACGCATTCCAAAACGGACGCCGCTGATTCGCCTTAACAAACCAAGTGCACGTAATCCTTTGGATGCAATATATTCAATATGTGGGCTCCAATTAAGATTGGTAGTGTATACTATGCCTAAATATTTTAATGAATCTACCTGTGGAATAATCCTGCCCATACATCAGTGCGATTCGCACAGGAGCTGGTCAACGGGAACGTGAGAAGAGCACTCTTGTTACATTAAGAGACATGTGCAGGTCACTAAGCCTACTTCAATCTCATTCATATATGATTGTAGAATAGTATATAGCAAGTGTATATCATTAGAAGCTGAAAAGAATGCAATGTCGTCCGCGTATACATACACTTGCACGTCATTGTGAGAAGGAATAGAGCTTAGTAATATATTAAATAAAATAGGCGAGAGAACCGATCCTTGGGGAAGACCTCTAGTTTGTTTATAATTTAAAGAAGATATACCAGATTGAGAGCAATAAAACTTTCTGTCTTTCAAAAAGGAGTGTACCCATGCAACGAAGTAATGTGGTAGACCTACGTATGCAAGTGAATTTATTAATTTAACATGTTCTACACTGTCATAAGCTTTTGCAATATCCAGAGTAACTAAAGCGGCAAAGTATTTCTGATCACGGGCTAGTTGTATCCTGCTTTCTAAGTCAACATGGGCACACCAAATGGAACAACCCCGCCTGAATCCAATTTGGCATGGGCTCAAGATCATGTGTTCATTCAACCAATTATCTATCCGAATGTGCAATATTCGTTCGATTAATTTTACCAGATTAGAAGTGAGCGAAATAGGCCTGATGTTATCTAAAGTATATCCAGATCCTTGCTTTTTTAATAAAGGAATTATTTTCGCAATTCTCCAATCAGGTGGGATCCAAGCATTTCTAACAGAGTGGTTAACGATTTCAAGTAAATCTTGGGGCGAAACCTTATGTATGATTTTTATTACTGATGCAGTAATGCCATCAGGACCTGGCGCAGAATTAGGTAAGATTTGTACAACTTGTGCTAGTTCTGAAGCAGTGACCTCTTCAAAGTCATCACTTTTGACAGGGGACCGTGAGAGGTATGAACAAGCAGTCTTGAAGCGATTTTCAAGTCCTTTAGCAATATTTTCAAGAAAACTAGCCAATTCATTTGGCGTTGAAACTACCGATTCGATGTTTATGGGGGAAGGAATTACCTTTTTGGATCTAAGAAATTTAAAAAGGGGTTTCCTGTTGCCAGGCTTCGAAAGGAACTCTGAACGTTGGCTATCATAACCCTCCTTCGCAGTAGCGACTGTCCTCTTAAAAACTGCAGCCGCATATTTATAATCCATCCAATTTCTAGGACATTGGTTGTAAAGCAATTTTCGCCACGCAGCTTTTCTTAGCCTGTAATCACGTGAACAATTTGAGTTCCACCATGGATTTAAAGAATCTCGTTTAGAGACCTTTACTGTGAACTTAGATTTATTTAACGATTCTTTGACAATATCACTAAAGTTCATGGGATTTTTCTCATCATTTTCGTCTGTCCGTTTCGACAAAGCCGCACGTAGCAGTTTTTGAAATGTATTAAAATTTACATGAGTAATCGAATGGCAGGTTACTGAAGTCAATGGACATACAAGCTCAAACAATATAGGAAAATGGTCGCTACTTGTACCTGAGTTCAATGTAGACCATGTAGAAATACAGAGGCTAGGACTACAGAAAGTAAGGTCTAACACAGAACGGGACTGATTACAAACTAGCGTGGGGGTTCTTTTGTTAATGCATGATAAATTATTCTTGGAAACCAAATCCCACAAACGCTTGCCACTCATGTCTGTTTTAAAACCCCATGAAATGTGATGAGAATTAAAGTCTCCTGCCAATATAATTTCTTTCCTGCAACAAGATATCACCGACTCAATAACAGTAGAATTTTGAACACCTGTAGGAAAATATGCATTGACTAACGAAAACGGAAGACATCCCGGAAGAGAAATATCTAAAGCTAAAATTTCACTTTCTAAGTTCATTATTCGACATGTAATTTTAACTCGATGAGCAATTTGTGAAGAAATAAATACTGCTAATCCTCCACCCCGAGAGGGCCGGTCTAAACGAAATATGCGGTAATTTTTAAGATGAAAACTTTTTTCTTTCGAAAGCCAAGTTTCTTGCAAAAGAATAACATCAGGGGAATGTTCATTACACATGTAAAATAAATCAGTAGCTGCAGAAAAAATTGAACGGCAATTCCACTGCAAAAATTTTAAGCCGCCTATTGTGTCAAAATTCCGGCAGTATTCACTGCCTTCTCAAGTATACTATCTTTCAAGAAATCTCTTTTTGATGCGGTTTCCTTCTGGTGTTTTTTACTCTTAACTTTTGGGCTCATTGGAGAACTCTGCGCTCCAGGCGACGCACGCCGTTTCATGTTTCGAGATTCCAGTTCCATTTGTGAGTCCTGGGAACCTGAATCGGAGCTCCAATCTGGATCGTGTTCAACAGGTATAATTACCTTACGGCTACTGTTCGACGGACCGGCTTTTGGAGAGTTTAAGTCCTCTTCAGCAGCTATTATTATCTTGCGGCTGGTTTCCAAGGAGGCTGAGTCCCGTGACCCTGGACTAATTTCCTTACTTGACAGAGCAAGTGGAGAGGTCGCAGCTGGATGGTTAGCATTCAGGATTTGAGACATCTGCGCGTTCACTATTTGTGCCAATGATTCTGTCAGTGTTATAAAGAGGTTTTCCATTACTTTTGTCATCGTCTTTTCAATGGTGGAGGCTATTACTTCTGAGAGGGAAGAATCGATGCCCGGAGTAAATCGAGTCGTAGCACTGGAGTACCCACGAGACCTTTCCGCAATGGCAATTCTAGCCTCACGTCTAGAACATCTCTTTTGTTCAATGATCTCCATTATTTGAATTTCCTGGGCCCTCGCAGAACAGCTACCATCATCCGCTGCGTGAGAGCCGCTGCACAGACAACAAAACCTTTCCAGTGCTGCACAGTCAATAGCGCTATGTTGTCCTGCACACATTTGACACCGGACAACTGACCTGCATCCCTTGATGGAATGTCCGTAACGCCAGCATTTAGTGCACTGCAGTGGACGAGGAGACATTGGTTCTACCCGATATATCAGTGGCCACGCCTTGATTTCTGTTGGTCTAGTCGTACCCGCAAACGTGACTATCACCGACTCAGACGGGATCTTTCTGTTGTCAACTGTGCGCGAGCAACGGAAAACTGATACCGCTCCTGCTACAGAGAACATCTCTAAAATTTCTGTCGGAGAAAGGCTCGAGTCTACCCCACGAACTAAGCCTTTCACACAGGCCAAATGAGGAGGTATAAAACAGCTCACCGGGAGAGATGCAAATGTAGTGCATTTGAGGAGATCTGAAACACAGGCCTGGTCTGGTGAACTGCACAAAATACCTCCACGACCGAACTGGCGCACCTCGGTGATCAATTGGAAGTGTTCAGTCGCCTTCCGGAGTTCTTCCTGGATGCTTTTTGGGTTCTTCATACGAATGGAATCCCCGTTTGTTGGTACCAAGGCCACCGGAACGGTTCTCAGACCGCTGCGCAAAAAGATGTCAATGGGTAAGTCATTAGGAGCAAGCGAGGCCGACCAGGCAGCATGTGCCTGGCCGGGAGACGAGACAGACATTAGGCTGCTGTGCCTAATTCAGCACCGCCCGTTCTGGCCACACCCCCCGGGAGGATGCACCAAGACACCGCTGATGTAGAGGCCCAGTCCAGGCAGGAGCGAGTTCAGGCAGAAGGCAGTAGGCAGGAGAGCGAACCAGCGTTCGATCCAACCGAGCCGGCGCTTCTCCAAGTTCTCTTTTTTTTTTTTTTTTTTGCAACCATGCATTAACTGATTTATTAAGGTTTAACGTACTGGGTATTTTTTAAACAGCGGAGCTGTTTAAATCGAGCGTAATCTGTCTGTCGTAGCAAATAACTCCGCGGAACGATGACTTGCGTTGCCTAAAAACCGCCGGCGCTGGTGCGCGCTCGCTTTGCCTGACACAGACGCGGTTCCGCCGAGCTACCGCCAGCTGCACGCTACTGCGCATGCGCCGTGACGTTATCCTGGCGGATCGGCGGATAGAGTTATTATACTGACTCTAGAGGAAAAGCTGGCCCCGAGGCCGCTAACCACAAGTACGCTCACATCTTGGAGCGAAGTCATTGTCTCCATCCATAGGTCGGCACTGTAAGATAATACTCACTCATACTCACTCACTCCTATTTTTTCCGCCTTCGCACTCACTCACGTTCATACTCACGCCTTCTCACACTCATAGGCACTCACTCACGTTCATACTCACGTATACTCACACTCATAGGCACTCACTCACGTTCATACTCACGCCTACTCACACTCAGAGGCACTCACTCACGTTCATACTCACGCCTACTGACACTCATAGGCACTCACTAACGTTCATACTCACGCCTACTCACACTCATAACCACTCACGCACGTTCATACTCACGCCTACCCACACTCATAGGCAGTCACTCACGTTCATACTCACGTTTACTCACACTCATAGGCACTCACTCACGTTCATACTCACGCCTACTGACACTCATAGGCACTCACTAACGTTCATACTCACGCCTACTCACACTCATAGCCACTCACTCACGTTCATACTCACGCCTACCCACACTCGTAGGCAGTCACTCACGTTCATACTCACGCCTAGTCACACTCATAGACACTAACTCACGTTCATACTCACGCCTACTCACACTTATAGGCACTCACTCACTTTCATACTCACGCCTACTCACACTCATAGGAACTTACGTTCATGCTCACGTGCACTCACATTCATAGGCACTCACTCACGTTCATACTCACGTGTACTCACACTCCTAGGCACTCATTCATGTTCATACTCGCGCTCACTCTAACCCATTGGTAGGCGCTCACGTTCATACTCACAGCTACTCACACTCACTCGCGTTCATACTCACGCGTACTCACAATCATAGGCACTCACTCACGTTCATACTCACGCCACTCACACTCATACGTACTCACTCACGTTCATGCTCAAGCCAAGGTAAAGCAACTGGTAGTCACTCATGTTCATACTCACACCTACTCACACTCATAGGCGCTCACTCGCGTTCGCACTCACGCCCACTCACACCTACTTATGCTCAGTCAAGTTCATACTCATGCCTACTCACACTCATAGGCACTCACTGACGTTCATGCTCACACCTCACGTCCATTGGTACTCACTCGTGTTCATACTCACGCCGTCTCACACACACTCATATGTGTTCATTCACGTTCAAAGCGCCTCTCACACTCATAGGCACTCACTCACGTTCATACTGATCAGGCCAATTGGTACTCACTCGCGTTCACACGTGCACGCCCACTAACGCTCATAATATAAGTACTCACGTTCATACTTAAAGGGACACTAAAGGCATATTAAGTCGACGTTGATTGTTGAAATAGCGGTCCAGAAACCTCGTAGTGCTAATTTTAGGCCAATGAAGTGCTTATTTTGAAATAAAATCACGTTTTAGTGGTCCGCATCGCGTTAGCGCACTTAAAATCACCCGCCTGAAATCAGACTTTCATACGTCACTGCTGCCGTGCCCAACGTTGCCCGCCTTTACTGCGCGGCCGCCGACACTAGTAGCAGCAGAGCGAAAGTAGCGGGACCCACAGCAGCAACAACGGCCATCGAATCCATCGAAGCTTGCCGCAATCGCCGCAATGGATGTGGACAGAGAACTTGGCTCGCGACGATTGAGGCACTTGAGCCCCGATGAACGCGGTATGCTGCTGAGGGCTCGTAGTTGCGGCGTCGTTGCATACGGCATTTTGTCGAACTTTCTGTCAGAGCGACTTTCACGAGCGCGCAAAACACACGCGGCAGTACGCGATCCCGAAACTACCACTGAGACGCGACCTCATGACCTCATGAGCGAAGCAGTGCGCCGGGCGAAATGCAGTTCGGCGAAAACGGAACCTTTGAACCACGCGCGCCGTTCCCCATGGCAACGCCACAGAAGTTCTTTTTTCCAAGAATCAAACGGAAACGAACAAACAGCATGTTATTGCGTCTTTTGATGCACGGAAGGATCTTTTTTATTGCTGCTAGTTTGATTACTAGTGATTTATTGTAGGCAGACTCTCATACGTCATCGGGATCACTTCGAAAATGTCCCACTCGTGGCGCTCATCATGTGATGCATTTAGCTTAATTTCTCGGTAAGTAGGGCACTGCTGTTGATAATATTGCCGTTTTAGAAGTTGTCATACATGGAGCTTTCACTCTGACATAAATTGTTATTTGCCTTTAGTGTCCCCTTAAGTGTACTCACACTTAAGGGCAATCTCTCACGTTCATACTCATACCTGCTCATACCCATCGGTACTCACTCGCCTTCAGTTCCTACTCGCGCCCACTCACACTGGTAAGTTCTCACTCGCGCCTACTCACACCGGCGCTCACGTACTCACACCTACTCACAGCCATTTGTACTCACGTTCGCTCAGGTCTACTCACTCCCATGGGTACTCTCACATTCATACACATGTAATACACTAGTATGTTAGCTTCATACTCATGTCTGCTCACATCCCTCGTCACTCACTCATACTCACGCCTTTGAAATGAGTCTACTCAACAATGAACATGCCAAGCTTTCCGATCTACTCACACTTACATGCGGCCCCTAACGTTCATACTGAAGTACACTCCCGTTCACAGATACTCGCGTTTGCACGTCTACTAGCTCCCATCTTCGATCATTACCACTCACACCCACTCAACCTCGTCGGGTTTCATTCACATCTGTCTCTCACACTGGACGTCTTGTAGCATTTGCATCTAAGATGATCTCTCATATATTCTCGTTATATTCGAACGTGCAGATTTGCAATAGATATCAGGGACAAACCGCGGATGTTAACACTCGTGCAAGAGAAATGTGCTATGTATGTATTTTATATGGGATGTCGGGACCGCGGAAAAAATTTTCGGATTAACCGAATGTCGAATTATCGAAACTATCAAGAAAACAATAAAAAGTGTCTATTACATCAATGCATTTGCGTTTTCTTGATGAATACGTAAATTCATGGTACATATTCGGCATAAGAGCAATGTAAATGCCGCAAATTTATTCGTGACTTCGTTCACGATGTGACTGCGGCTCAAGACAGCCGTGTCCTAACACTAAACGTGCTCTGCCCCCCTCCCTTATTACGTACCGCCACCACCCACGCGCACGTGACGATAACATTTTCGCCGGAAAAATGATCGGCAAATGAGCGTTCATTCATCATACTGTCGCAACCGAATTTTATTCCAGCATGTGGACTGCGGCTGAAGCTCTTCATCTTCAACAGCTTCCACTGTGTTCGAGTTGCGTCACATTGCGCGCGCATTGCCCGAAGTGAAAACGAAGCTACCGAGTGCCGCATCCGCTGCGGACGAAAGCGTGGTTGCTAAATTAAGACGGGATCATAGCGTCAACGCCGTTCCGAAGGCGCGCGCGCGGCGTGCTCCCACAGTCTGAACGAAACTGCTCAGCACAGCATCCGCTGCTGAATAAACCTGGCTCGTTAATGCACAATAATGGGCGGCGACTACGCAGTTCTGAAGGGACGCGGTGAAAACGAAACTATTGCTTGTCGCAGCTTTGACCAGCAGTTGCCGCAGGTGCTATGGACGCGATCATAGATATATCGCCCACGCAGTTCGCGTATGCCGAGTAAAATCGAAGATGAAGCAAGTGGCCCGCAGCCGTCGAAGTCTTTGGTCGGCAACAACGCGATTATGGCTAGATCGTAGATGGCGACCACGCCTTTATGAAGGACCGCAGCCGTTTGAGTTGTTCGCGAACGCCGTTTTCCCTCCTGTGAGTCGAACATTTGTGGCGCTTCGTGCTTGGCGCGCTCCGAGGATCGTCCGAATTAACAGGGTTGCGTTCAAATATGACCGAATTAACGAGAGTTCGATACAATTAAACAACGCGCCAGGACCAGAGAACACGTCCAAATTATCCGACTTACCGAATTAACGGGCGGCGAATTAGTGACCTTTTAGCGTATAACCTTTCATTTTCGTCGAATGACCAAATAGCAAATGTATGACGCGCTTATTTGCTAACTGTACCTTCAGTCTTTATACCAGGGGTCTCAAACTCACCTCAGCTAACGAGCCGCAGTCACGTAAATTTACTCCCGCAAGGGCCAGGGCACAGTGACAGAGGTAAGAGAAGGGGGCGGGTTGGAATAGTTTGTACAAAATGCCAGCTAGCGTTGCCATGTGAAAGACCTTTTCCATATTTCATAGAGGGGTCATTTCTGAAGGGGATTTTGCGCCAGGATTCCAACGACATATCTACCTCCAAAATGACTCAAATATGGACGTCGGTTCTGAGAGTTTGTTTCTCTGTTAGGTATCCATGTCCAGCAATATGGGACATCGCGTACTGCGGCAAAGTCGACCCTAAGGGGATGCGCTCGGCGTAACGCTATGGGGAGCGTTCTTTAAAAATTGATTACTAAAGGATGCCTTAATTTTCGCAAATTTCACTTAAGGCACCTAACGCTGACAACGATCTTATGCTGTACATCGCGATTAGTTTGAATTCGCCGGCTGCATTTTTTCCCCCAGACACTTCCGTGGATCCGTTGAATATGCATGGGGTGATTTTTCAAAAGTTAATTGTAGTGCAACGATCATTTATTCGCTAATTGCACTCTAGGGACATGTACAGTACGACAACCTTTCCATGTGCTTGCAATTTGGTATGATTGCGCTGGCTGGATTTTTTTCCCGAAGAGTTGTCCCGAAAAGCAGCCCTACAGGGGTAAAGGAATGCCTGTCGCTAAATTGATGAGATAGTGCATGTTGATCACGTTAAAACTCAGAAAAGTCTGCAGATGTGATACACATTATCACGCTAACGATTGGAAAATTGGTAATAGTTATAAATAATAATAAAGAATCTAACAATTTATTTGAAATTCAGGGGCGCAAGCTCTTAGTGTAGAAGCACATGTATAATATAGATGGTATTTCAAGGTATATAGTCACGATAAGACGATAGATCACAATTTTATATAATGGATTTCCACTGTTAATGTTATCGTTGATTAGTAATCAATAATATTTACCGTCAATCAATTATATGCAACCTAGTGTTCAGTGGTGTCAAACGAAATGGCAATGTAGCTTTTTAATAATAGCACTGACATCTATATTTATTTAGTAACCATGGTCATTCTTATCATGGTATCTATCTATCTATCTATCTATCTATCTATCTATCTATCTATCTATCTATCTATCTATCTATCTATCTATCTATCTATCTATCTATCAAGCCGCCCACGACCTTGTGCTCTTTTGACCGTTTCGTTAATGGGATGTACACCAAAATTGGTGTGGCATCACGTGACTGCATGACGAACATAAATGACAGGTCATAAGATCAAAATCATGACATGCATATCATGAATGGTATGATTTACATGCCACGGTCTTGTCCTCTCGCTGCCGTTTCGTTAATTTAATGTATACCAAATCTAGTAAGGCGTGACAAGAGTGTATGACGAACATAATTGACTGGTCGTAACGCGCAAGTCATGATATGCATGTCATGTACAGCATGATTTACAAGACACGGCATTGGGGCGCTCGCGGCCCTGTAATTAAATGGATATGTGCCAAAATTCGTATGGCGTGACATTTCTGTATGATGAACATAAATGACAGGGGGTAATATCAAAATCATAAAATGCATGTCATGTACGGCATGACTAACATTCCACGCTCATGGTGCGCTATCAGTCGCTTGGCTAGTTTGATAGATACCAAAACTTGTATTGTGCGACGTGACTGTATGCCGAGCATAAATTAGAAGTAATAACATTAAAATCATGACATGTATGCCATGTACGGCATGATTTACATGCCACGCTCATGGTGCGCTCGCGGCCATTTCATTCATTGGCTATATACCGATATTGATATGGCATGACATGACTGTATAAAGAACATAAATGACAGGTCCTAGCAATCAAATTGGGAGATGCATATCATGTACGACATGGCTTTCATGCCGCGCTTATGATGCACCTGACGAATACACCGCCCATCGAAACATCAGCCAACTGGTATGAGGCCCTTACTAAGGCCTTAGATGTCTCATCAAACGCGAAAATTGACTGCCGGCGTCTTCGAGATTTGGCGACATGTGACGATACTTCGCGAGACCGGCGTCGGCGTTGAAGGATGCAAAAAAAGTAATTAAGGGCTAGAGTCACGTGATACGTGCATATGCGTGTACCTGTGTACGTGCAGTCGGCGTACCAAAAGGCACGTGACCTCAGTGTAACATGAAGTCATTCTGTGACGTCATCATACTTCGCGAGACCGGTGTCGGCGTCGAAGGATGCAAAAAAAGTAATTAAGGGTCTAGATTCACGTGACATTCACGTGAATATGCGTGTGCGTGTGTACGTGCGTGTACGTGCAGTCGGTGTACCAAAAGTCACATGACCTCAGTGTAACATGACGTCATCACGACGTCACAGATCGCCAGATTTTGAGATATCGTAGAGGCGACATCGAAGGACATCGTTGCTTGGTTAAGGCGGGCCAATCACGGAGGCTCTGCAAAACCTTGTGAGGAGCAGAAAGCTTGCAATGCATGGAGGCATGTGCAAAACCACCTTTAAGGGAAGCTGCAGAGGTTTTAAAATTCGGTAAAATATTGTTGTTAACAAGGACCAACATTATTGTCGATGATGGCGTAATTTTTTCCGCTGTTGTGGCAGCAGGAGCTTTGAAATACGCAAAAGAAAAGTTCGTCTTGCTCCGCCCACGAGAACGCGCCGAAAGTGTGGGTGTGGAAATGAACTAACCGGAACTACGTCATCGTCGGTAGCTTTGGCGAGGCCGCGCAGCACTGTCGTATCTTCAACCGTGGCCTCCGTGACTAGTTCCGGCTGCGCGCGTTAATGGAACTGATCGCAAGGCCATGCTTTCTTGAACTGTGCTGATGTTGCCGATGATGCGGCACGCCGAAAATGACGTCACCGCGTTCACTCAGCATCTCAAGAAGCCCTGCGGCTGCAGCCGCGGTTTTTTGCCAAGATATGCTATTTGCGTTCACTTCTGTGAATTCTTACATTGGTTTTCGAATTCAGCAGGGATCAAACTATGATTACACGCTCCAAGGTCATGTGGCGGGGGAGAGGAGGATCATCATGTCGAATGAGAAGAAAAAGAACAAGAAAAATTGGGGGACCCTTAAGCTTCGCCTTCAAGAGTTGAACGCGATAGCCAAATCTGGCCGCTAGTGCGCACTTCAACCACTAAGTGCATACTTATTAATGTGTGTTGTTACACACGCACACGCACACAGAAACACACACGCGCTGCGCGCGCGCTATATATCTATAGTAATGCTACAGGTTTTCGATCTAAAGCACTTCCTTGTGCTAGAGTCGAGACATATTTCTCACAATGCCTCACAGATGGCAGCACATTACCTAATGTTTGCTGTTTGCTTGATAAACGCCTCCTCTAGAAAGAATGCGTTGGCTTGATATATTTTTCGCTAGATGGACATAGTTGTCCATTTCCATTTGCTGTTTGAAAGTTCGTGTGTGTTTTTAGCGGCGATGGCTGCACTAGAGTGTACTAGAACAGGGGAGTGACCGGAACGAGCTTCGAAAAGTGAAGCCCAAGCAGGGTCAATCCGCTCGTAGCGCTGCGATCGATAGCCTGCAACCTGTCGTCGTTTAAGAGTTGCGCGCGGCTCCGCCGACATGGTGGAGGGGTAGAATCATAGAGTTAATATACTGACTCTAGTGGAAAAGCTCCCCATAGGGCCCATGCATTGAAACCTATAACCGGATGGATCTCGCCATGATGGAACAAAACGAGCGTTGCCAGACCGTGAGACACTCGCTATATTTGACGGTAGTAGTCAGGTTTAATCTACCAACCTAAGCCAGCTGCGCGCTGTTCGGGGAACATCAGCCCGTCAGCTGCGTTTTCATGCGCGAAACCGTGTGTTAGTGTAGCGTTGTCTGTGCAGCTGGCCCTATTGATAACAGTTAGCATTTCCACCTGTTTGTGCATAGTTTTTACTAGGCACGCCCTACCAATAATGCGTAACGAATAAAGTTTCTCAGTTCGCTTTCTCAAGGTCACTCGATCGACAGATTCGCAGCTCGAAGCAAAGTGCGTGGGCGGTGGTCGCGCGGTGCTTCGACTTGCAGTGACGAGACACCTGTATCCACGTTCTTTTTCAGCTCATTGCGGCCGTACTTCAGTGCAGAGTGCCATAAAGCAGAACAATGTCGATTGCAGCATGCAGCAGCGAATGTGGGTGAGACGTCACCCGAAAGCTTCAATCAAAACTAAAGGTACACGGCACACGGAAATTTATCACCGTTAAAAAGACTAAGAAAAAACTTCGGTTGTGCCTAGTTAGCACCCAACTTTCAGCGCTTGTCTCATCTCTTCCTTGCCGTCCGTCCTGGTTTGCACTGAAGTGTTCAGCTTGAAAGAAAAAACGGGCTGTCACATGAAGTCGAGTGGTACGTGGCAACAGAAAATGCACACAACGGGCACTACGACAACTACGAGATACACGACGTAAACGAAGTTTTAGAGGCTTTAAGACGACGCGGAAACCGGCGCAGTCGGCCGTAAGCGCACTCTCGAGTATTGGTGTTGATATGGTGACGCCATCTGGTACACCAGCCTGCAAACGCTCCTTTCCGCGCACAGTAAATTGCATAAATAGGTGTCGTATTCTTTCGTAAACATATTCAAAATAAACACAAAACAATATCCGCGTGTTTTTAATCGTGCAAATGCTTCTTTAAGATTGATATGTGATGACAAGAATGACAACGTTCCAAGATGTCAGCGTTCTTGTGGTTAGTGGTCTCGCGGCCCAGCTATAGTGACTTGGGTAGAATGCCCGTTTCCCACTCAAAAGGCCCGGGTTCGAATGCAGCTGTAAATAGTGGGTTCATATTCTTAGTGTTACGTTTTATAGCTCTATTGGTTTTCCTTTTTTTCCCTAAAACTAGCTTCACTTGCTACGTGTTGCTTCAAAAAGGAACGCAATATGCGAAGTAAAGTAGAAGACATTTGACAGTGAACGTAGTTATTTGCTGCGCCACCGCCCGGGACTCAACAAAAACTCAAAATATGGCCTCCGAGATTTTTGCGAAACGTGACTCGAAACGAGATTTCACACTTTACGTTACTTTTTGTAGCAATAAGTAGCAGCAGAAGCTAGATTTAAGAAACGAAAGAAAACCGATATAACTATAAAAGGTGACACTAAGAATAAAAGCCCGCCATCTTCGAACCCGGGCCTTTTGAGTGGGAAGCGGGCATTCTACCCCTGCACCACTTTGGCCGAGCCGCGCGCAACTCTTAAATGACGACACATTGCAGACTACCGATCGCAGCGCTGCAAGCGGATTGACCCTCTTTGGGCTTCACTTTCTGTACATTGGTGCTACGGCCGTTCAGAGCACTCTCCTGTTCTAGTACACTCTAGCTGCACTATCCCGGCTTTTTTCGAAGCATGGCGTCGCGCAGAAAACGTAGTTTGACGACCTCGCCAATGCGCCTGCAAATCACCGAATGGGCTCATTTTCGTAGTGACACCTGTCGAACAAAATGTGTTAAGGAGACTCTTTCCACTACATGACATTTATGTAGTGTTTTTTCCCGAAGCAGTCGTAAGTAAAATCGTGGCTTTGTGGCAGAAAACCTACTTGCCACGCAAAGAGCCCTGGTTCGATCCTCAATGGGACTGAATATTTTTATTGTTTAGTTTATTTGCACCTTTCTCAATTTTTCGGTGACGGACGATTTTTGTTTCACAAGCTACGTAGCGACGCCGACACCGACGGCGGCATTTCTGCGAAACGAGCTCTATAACGCTATCGCGTTAAAATGGCTTTCGCCTTCGAGTCGTCGTAGGCGATTGCATAAGGGTCCCTCTGAGTTTTTCCTGTTCATACAACCTCTATAGCGCACCTATTCGGTGCCTTCGACTGCTGTGTCCCTCATTGTCACAAATTCAGTCATGCGATACTGTCAATAAGCATTTCACAAAATTCAGGTGGCAGTACTAACATTTAGTAGTCCGAAGTCGCCGACTTGGGTAACAGGGGGGCAAGAAGATACGACCCGTTGAACACAACCACGCATATATGCTTTGTCGCTAATGCTGGGGTGTCACGCACCAAGCTTCGTCGAAATTAAGCTTGGGAATATTCTATGACAAGCATAACTTAGTCATGCGCATAGCATGCGCATATGAACGTTTGCAGACTACGGACGCTATTGGTTCGCGATGAGGTATTCCAGTTAGCACGGCCGATGTTTATTCCGCCCCTCCGATCTTGCTTCTGCTCCCTAGGCTGCCTTCTGGCGCTGCTGTTGCACGTGAAATGTTTCAGTACATTGCATTTTACTTTGTGGGATACGAGTCAAGCAATGTATTCTCATGGTATCAGGGATTTAACGCGACAGCGCTAAAGAGTTTGTTTCGCAGAAATTCCGGTGTCGGCGTCTGTGTCCGTGACGGCGTTGCTGGTTGTGAGCGAAAAATGATCAGTCTTGTCCGTGACCGAAAAATCGAGAAAGACGCAAATAAAATAAATATTAAAAAACTTCGGGTTCGAGTGAGAATCGAACCGAGGTCATCTGATAGAAGCATGTATTCTACCACAGAGCCACTTTATTTCTTGAAACGTCTTCGACAAAAAAAGAACACTACATGAATAATCGAGAAATATGCAAATAAAATAAATAATTAAAATCTTCGGGTTCGAGTGAGAATCGAACCCAAGCCGTCGGCGTGGGAAGCACATGTTCTACCACGTGTTCTACTGCTTCGAAAAAGGAACACTGTATGAATGTCATGTAGTGGAAGCAGTCTCCTTAGCGCATGTTATATTGCGTGGCAGAAGCGTAAAATTGCGCCAGGCGTCAAAACGTGCGAATTGCGCGATGAGTGGGTGTTTTAAAGGCCCACCCGTTACAAAGTGCTGAGACATTTAAGCATCATCATCAGCAAAAGCATCAACACGCTGAACAGCTGCGTAAGTTCGCGTGTTCCCTTACGGACGCGTAGTGGGCCCTTCGCTGATTCGCAAAAGGAATTAAATATTGCTTGTTGCAGGCCACTAAGATATCGTGCCAGAACAGAATGAGCCAAAGCCCGAATATGCAAATAGAGCGCTTGCGAAAGAGTCGCTTTTCGAATGTGGCCTTGGTGGCGGTGACGGATTTCTGCCTGACGGAGATAAACAATCTCGGGAAAGCTAAAGAAAAAGAGGGCTGATCCCTCTGTCATAGGAATCGGTATAACGCGAAAGTGAAACTTGTCGTCACAGTAGCAGTTTATTGTTTATAGTGTATATGAGAGCTTGTACAATGTCTGCTGTTGTTTGGGAGACATAGCACCGCTTGATGTGGACGCACTCGCGTTGACACCTAGTGGCACATCTCCGTATCTACGACTAACGCCCATGATCATAATTGAACCCTTGCTGCAGCTGAAGTTCTTAACATATATGTGGACACCGCATATGGGTGAATCCCGTGCAAATATGACATCAACGGGGACATAATAAACACTGAAACTCGATATGCACTCCTTCAAAACGTTGTGAAACGCGAAGAGAAACGCTACGCGCATCGTCTCTTCTAGCTTGGCCGGTAATTCGCACAGGGCGAGCGGGGAACGCGTTGAGACAGCCAGGCGAGCGTCGGAGCGCTATTTTTCGATATGGATAGATGCTATGAGCGAAGCTTGGGCGATGTGTTAAAGCGTCGAAGAAATTCCATTTCCAGTGTAAACGCGCTGAATGGGGACCGTCGTAGGAACGGCGCGTTTTTTTTTTCAAACCTGGTGGCACACATCTCACCGACCCGTTATATAGGGGACGCTCATAGCATCCCATCCAAGAGCACTGCGAGAGGAAAGTGTGAAAGATGAAAGGCGCGTTCATGTTGCTTCCTTTATTTGTTTGGTGGTAGCTCAGCAGGCTAAACTCCCGCCAGCCATCGTCGCGGACCGAGAGGACATGGGTTCGACTCCTGCCATCAAAACTTCTTTACAGTTCTTTTCCATTTGATGGGCGTTCATTTTGCCGACGTATTTCCGTGACGGAAATACGTCATGAAAGTGTCGGTGGACCCCGACATAAGACATTTTCGTGTTAGAGAAGAAACAGGAATCCGGTGGTTGTGTTGCCGTTCTTGCACACAATAACGCACAGATTAAAAATAATGGCTTCCCGGTGCGATGCGCCGATGATATTCTCCGCGCCTAAAAATCGATAGCTTTGTGTCTAAGATTAAGATGTAGAGCACTGATGAAGACGTCCGTGATGCAACATGTAACAGTCAAACGTGTCAAGTGATTTGTTGAGTGCAAGGAAAAAGTACTTTATGGGATTCCTCTGTCCTACGGATCATTATACATTCGACAGACAGGCAGGTGCCTCAACGAAAGGCTACAGGAACAAAAGAATATGTGTAATAGAGTTGCAATCGAGGGGAACCACGCTCAGCACTGATCTGCCTGTAAGGGTAACCCGAATTTTAGTGACAAAACTATGTTGACACAGCAGGGACCGAATTAAAAAAAAAAGACAATTGTAGAAGCGTACGCTATGCCGTCGGGGCAGTTTGGCGCATGCGTGAGCTCTCTGTCCGTTGCACTCAAAGACAAGCAAGTTGCATTTCTAGCGAAACAAAGATAATTTTGGTCGCCGCACATCTTTCATCTTGGATTTTGATATGGCATTTTGGTAAGGTAGATTTCCAAGAAAAATGCAAGGGTTTTTATCATTGTTAGCATTCACGTTTGCCCATGCGCGGTTTGCCAACAGTGCCCTATCCTTTTATGTGTTTACCCACCCCTTCTTGTCTACTTGTTTCATTAAATCAGTTGCTGAATGCGCTTCGTCTCATCGTTCGTGTCTGCCTTCTTTGTGAACTTTGCATCGCTGACTTTTTCATCCATTATGTTATAACTAATCCCTACCGAAAATCTTCTGAGAGGGTAAGGCATTGCGTAGCCATCTATAGTATGATATAGCAAGTGGGCGGGAAAGGGATGTGATTGTGAGGAGGTGTGATATGTGGGGGTGAGGAGGAGAGAAAGAATGCGGGGAGAGGGGGAATCATAGCATAGCAATGTATAGAAGATTATAGCAAGGGGTGAGAAAGAAAAGTCAGGATGAGGAGGAGTCATTTGAGGGTAAGGATGATGGAAAGGAGGATGGCAGAGTGTAAAGCATAGAATATACTTGTATATTATAGTAAAGCAAGGAGCGGGAAAGGAAAGAGAAGGTGCAGAGGAGGGAACGGAGGAGCGTAATGCAACCAGCGCCGCTGTTTCATCAGCCTTCGCACCACTAGTACGGAGCTGCCCCAATGTTAACGCGATAGCGTTAGAGAGCTCGTTTCACAGAAATTCCGGTGTCGGCTTTGGCGGCGGCGTCGTTGTCCGTGAGCTAAAATTAGAGATAGGTGCAAATAAGTAAATAACAAAAAACCTTCGGCCCGTCTGAGAATCGAACCCAGGCCTTGTGCATGACAAGCTGCTATTCAACCACGAAGCCACACCAGTGCTTGAAAATGTTTCGTAAAAAAACGCTATAAGAATGTTATGTATTGGGAGTGGTCGCCTTAACGCATCTAGGGTAAGGCGGTGCAAAATGCGACAAAAATGTGAAAATAGTGAATATTATTTTTTATTTCACTTGTTGCCATAAAACATGAACGCCGTAACTTTCTTTTGGGTACAAGGTATGTACTACATAAGCATGGCGGTGTTGGGACTGTTGAAGTTTGAAGTTTATTGTAACATCACGAAAATAAAAGTTACATGGTTCATAAGTATTACAGAAGGAGGTCCCGAAGTAAACACTGTTAGGGGGACCCCCTAGCGATATTGTATTGATTGAATACAGGGCAGGCAAGTGGCGAGCAAAAGAAAAGCTTATTGGAAACACGAGAAAAAAAACAAAAAAAAAAACAAGAACGCAAAGAAAAGAAAAGAGAAGAAAAAGAACAAAAGGTTACTGAAAAAAGAAAAAAAAGTTTACTTAAAGAAAAAAAACAAAATGCATCAGATGTCTCATTTTACCCCAATCTGCGGGGCAAAGCGAGACGCTATGTGGGACGAAACGAGACGGCGGGAAAAAAATTCATCCCTTCAGTTCTTACAGTGCAGCACATGAAATTCACTCCGTGGGCCCTCACGCAGTCTTCATGAGCAGTCTTTGCACTACACGCATTTAATCAATACAGAACCCGGCGCTGTGTTACTCCAAAACTCCCGAACAACATTCAGTTCATTTTTCTAGTCGTTTTTCTCCCAGGAAGCTCTAGATGGTATCCTGGTGCACGTACGCACCATCCTAAACAAAGGAATATTATACATAATGAGCGTAAGTACATGGTTCACTTAATAAGACACACTCTAAGGCAATTCAATGCCTTGTTGTCGCGTTTTGCCCCTCTCACATGCCCAAATTTAAAAAAAATATTTCCCCTTTGGCCCATGGCACCAAATGAACTAAACTTTTGGGGGCATGTAGCTAACAACATAAATATTTGCGTTGTTGGACTGACGCCGGAGTAGGTTCATGCACGGATCATTTGGACGAGCAGAATTTCACCCTTTTTCGGCGGGTCACGAACACACTGGCATTGCTGACATCAGCCGCGCAATTTTTCCTGCGTGAACGTTGTGAGTGATCATCAACATTTACACAGAAATGTCAAAAATTACCGGCACCTATCGCTGAAATAGAGAAATAAAGAAAATGTACCTTTTGTATTAGCTATAGAGGGCGGCAAAGTCAACATGTCGCGTTTTGCCCCGCGTCTCATTTTGCAACGCCTCCCTAATATTGCTTGGCAGAATTCGAGAATCGCGCCAGGCGTCAAAATATCTGAATTGAGCAAAGAGAGGGTCGTTTAAAGGGACACTAAAGGCAAATAAAAATTTATGTCAGAGTGAAAGGTCAATGTTTGAGAACGTCTCAAACGTCAATATTATCAATAGCAGTGCTCTAGTAATCGAAAAATTAGGGTAAATGTAGGACATTGTGTGCGCCACCAGTGGGACGTTTTGGAACGAGCCCGATGGCGTCATGAGTCCCGAGTACAAATTATCACTAGTGTTCAAGCTGCTCATGATGAAAAAGAACATTCCGAAATTTGCAAGACGTTGTGCAATACGGGTTGTGCAAAAGTTTGGTTTTCGCCGGGCTGCGCTCCGCTCGCGGGGTGGCGTCTCAGTGGTAGTTTCGTTATCGCGTACTGCTGCGTGTGCCTTGCACGCTCATGAGAGTCGCTCTAGCGGACACTCCGACAAAAGGCCGTGGTAATGTGATGTTGTGTAATGTGCCCTTGAGAGCAGGAAC
This sequence comes from Rhipicephalus sanguineus, assembly GCF_013339695.2. NCBI lineage: Eukaryota > Metazoa > Arthropoda > Arachnida > Ixodida > Ixodidae > Rhipicephalus > Rhipicephalus sanguineus. Next base: position 84,689,416 of record NC_051176.1, on the reverse strand, counting down.
CTGTGCGCGCAGGCACGAATCTGTCATTTCCTACCCTCAGGCAGAGTCGGCCAAGCGCCAGCAAACGAAGTTTGCTGTGCGCGCAGGCACGAATCTGTCATTTCCCACCCTCAGGCAGAGTCGGCCAAGCGCCAGCAAACGAAGTTTGCTGTGCGCGCAGGCACGAATCTGTCATTTCCCACCCTCAGGCAGAGTCGGCCAAGCGCCAGCAAACGAAGTTTGCTGTGCGCGCAGGCACGAATCTGTCATTTCCCACCCTCAGGCAGAGTCGGCCAAGCGCCAGCAAACGAAGTTTGCTGTGCGCGCAGGCACGAATCTGTCATTTCCTACCCTCAGGCAGAGTTGTTGTTGTTGTTGTTGTTGTTGTTGTTGTTGTTGTTGTTGTTGTTGTTGTTGTTGTTGTTGTTGTTGTTGTTGTTGTTGTTGTTGTTGTTGTTGTTGTGTTGTTGTGTTGTTGTTGTTGTGTTGTTGTTGTTGTTGTTGTTGTTGTTGTTGTTGTTGTTGTTGTTGTTGTTGTTGTTGTTGTTGTTGTTGTTGTTGTTGTTGTTGTTGTTGTTGTTGTTGTTGTTGTTGTTGTTGTTGTTGTTGTTGTTGTTGTTGTTGTTGTTGTTGTTGTTGTTGTTGTTGTTGTTGTTGTCAGCTTGGGGATCCCATAAACAGCGAGAATTCTCCCTTGTCGACAAAGTATCATGTGCAGTCTGCAGCTACATCGGCGAAACTGGCAAGTTCACGAGGATATTAAAGGAGCGTCAGAGAGAAATCTCCAACAAGAAAGCATCCAACGTCCTGGCTGAGCATGCAGGCATTTACGGTCACCGCATCGATTGGGATGACTCCAATACAATAGCTAAGGAGAAGACTCTAGCAACTAGAATGCTTCTAAAATTTTTATTCAGTTGACAACACCGCCAACAGGAACAATGGAAATCTGCCCGCTAACGACATATCTGCTCGCTAAGTCATATCTTAGCGTAAGAGACTTAAGTCTTCTGCCTGCTTTAGCGTCGTCAAGGAATCCATACAAGCCCGTAAACGTCCATCGTGCGTTTTTGCCTTGACTTGGTTTAGTGACCGCAACTTCATAATGTCACCTCACCAATCGAACTTTCGTCGAACTCTTCACTACATATTCTACCTGTCAAGATAACACATATATAACAATGGATGGAAAAAGTCCATTAAGGTCCTTCGGAGCGCGCTCTATCAGATGCCGCAGATGTCGGGAAATAATACGGGGATTCAACTGGACTCGCCGGGGGAATGGATTGCATGTCACCGCAACAAGCATTGCACCGTTTGGCAATGTCCCTGCAGGATAAGATTGGCAATGCATGGTTTGGTATATTGGGCATTTCCAGGCCCACCCAAAAATGACTGGACGAATTTGAATGTTGATAAGTCTAGTTAGAATCGGGTCATAATGGGCTTCGCCCCTGCCTACATTTCAGTAAGGACCTTCTCGACGCTTCCTTGTCCCACTTCCAAAATGGACGTGGCTAACGCCAAAACTGACCTTGCACAATTCCAGCATTCAGTAGAACCATGTACGAAACTGACTACCCAATTCAAAGGTTGAGTTCCCATGTTCAAAATAAACTTGGCCCGCTCCAGACGTTTGAGTAATAGAATTGTTGGGGTTTTACGTCCCAAAGCCAGCATTTATGAAGGACGCCACTGTGGAGGGCTGCGAAAATTTCGACCTCCTGGGGGTTGTTTAACATGCACCTAAATCTAAGTAAGGCGTTAAGGAAAACCGACATCCGCCGCGTTGACCACGCGAATGTAAATAAAAATTAAGGTCCCAGCAGGAATCTGACCCCAGAATTCTGCGTGGTAATCAGGTATTCTACCACAGAGCCACGCCAGATCTCGAAACTGCTTTGGAAAAATACCCTATGCAGGCGTTATTGAATTAATTTTATTCTGATTCAAAGAACACGCAGGCGAAATGTCGGTGCAACGACAATTGTGGTTGTAGTGCTGGTTATCTAATTTTATAACAAAACAAACATTACATATGTACTCCTATTATACAGGCATCATGTCGGGTTAACGTCAGTTGAGGTTCCAGGGATGGCTTCGCTTTTATAGAAGCCTAATAAACATTACATTTGTATCTATGATTCAGCAAGCTATATTCAACCGTTGCCCGACCACAGAGGAATACGCTAACGAAAGTTACGTATGGCACTGTAATGTGCACTTCGTTACGATAACACTGAAGTCTGTGCTCTAACGTGAGTGCTGACGTTACGTCCGACTATAAGCTACTCCGTGAACGCCCGTGTAGTCGACGTGCCTGGTAAGCCCACGATATGCACACAACTACTACACTTACATCAACACGTCGGTCCACCTCGTAACACTTGGCTCAAAGCCAAAAAATGCAGCATAGACAACTACTCGCTGACTGCTTCGCATGACACCGATACCCACAAGGCGTGGGATCTGCCGAATTTTTATTAACAATAAAGCCAAAGCAGTATCTTGCACCTTGAAACAACATTGCTGAAATCGTGCTAATTGAGCTAATCGTGCTAATTGGCACACAAGTAGAGCGGGTATAAGTAACCAAGACCGCGGAAACGTTCCTAATTAGCCGCATCAATTATTTCGCCTGTGCCCACAACTGGACAAAGGTGGAAAAGACGAAACTCATGCGCAAAAGCATTAAACAAGTCCTCAGCCTACCCCAAAACACGAGTATCTCCCGAATCGACCCACTATGCATGCACAACGACAAAGTCATCGAGGCCGAGACTACGGCCCAAGTGGTCCGCCTCTCCTCCTCCAAGGCAAGCCGTCGACTTTCAAACGAGGCCGGCATGTCCCCCACACCCCTACCTTGAACCCTCCCGAGAGATGTCTGAGATACCTACCTGGTAACCCCATTCCCACGAATCGTCCACCAACAACCCGACAAGGGCAGACTCCTGGCCCGGGCTCGCGCGATCCTCGACCGCACCGCCGCGAATTGCGGCTCTACCGTACTCTTCGATGCGGCGCAATACGGTAACTCCACCACCTTTGCACTCGGAGTAGTAGATCGCGATGGCGCCCTACGCTCAGCCGCCTCGGTTAGACCAGCAACGAGCGCCATAGCCGAGCAGGTCGCCATAGCTTTAGCAATGATACACCCTCGCACACCCGCGTCTTCACAGACTCCAGAGCCGCCATTCGGGCTTACGAAACCGCAGTATCGCGCGTGAAGCAGCCCACATTTTACAAACACGCAAGCACATGGGCTGGCACTACCTCTCTTGGTTCCCTGCCCACATGAGCAAAGACGTCCACTCATGACCGAGCGCGAGAACTCACCCGCCGCGACCATCAATCAGCCAACGAAGAGCTGGGCCCAGGCATGCAGTTTAGTTTAACGACCCCTTACTCACCTTCCACGAAATCACCTCTCACTATCGTAACAACAGAAGCCAATAACCCCTAGTACACACAAAGCTTGAACACGTGCAAGCGGTTGCCTTTCGCATGCTACAAACGAGATCGTACCCATCACGTTGCAGACTCGGCCATTACAACTGAGACATCACTCTACAATGCCCAGATTGCACAGACATTTTATTGTTCACTCTCGCACATGCTCTGGCAATGTCTAGCGTTACCTCGGGGGCCTCTCACCAGTTATTCCGACTGGGAAGAGGCACTCAGGAGCTCCGAGCTCGACCAACAACTCAAGGCAGTCCAGAGGGCCCAAGAACTGGCGTAACGCCACCACGTTGCCGCCCAGACTCGGGCGTCGCCTACGGTAGCGGCTGCTAGGGTGTCCCTCGTGGATGCCCTGGCGGCTTAAACTCCTCAGGACCTGTCAATAAAGTTCTTGATGACTGACGAAATGACCACGCAAACCATACGATTATTCTTAACTTTGGAAAATGCGTCATATTTATAGCAATCGTCCTAAATCTATCAGCATGTTTCTTTAAAGATACACTTTTTGCCAGCTTACAGGCTCGCACTATTACGAAAGCACGTCTTTTGTGCAATATGTAAAGTGCCACACCTTTTTCACTCCCCATTCATCTTTTTGTAGAACACAATACTACTCAAGTTAGTGTAATGTTAACTTGTAGGCCATGACGGAACTACAAGCATGGCCTATATTATAACACTGAATAGCGACAAGCACTAGCTGGACTAAACGCTAACAAGACAAATACTACACGCATAGCCGACGACTCAATTAAAGGATGTAACCTTAGTTATGCAAAACAAGAGCTACACTTTTCGCTACGGACGAAAGAAGGGGGAATTTCGCAGGGCTCGTTTTTTTTTTTTTGTTAGACAGACAGTTGTGTTTAAAAGAAATACGAACCCTTAAAAATTCCCCTTCTTTTAGAGGTGTGCGAATAGTGAATTTTGAAACCAAATCGAATACGAATCGAATAGTGATGACACCGAATCGAATACTAATCGAACACTCTTGGAATAGTTTTCGAATAGTAACCCAAGCAACCACAGGTATCCCTCAGGAATCCAGTACATATCCGTTTCGGATGTAATGGATATCCAGTGGAGATCCGTCAATCTCCGCTGGAGCTCAATCGGAGGTCCGACAGATGTTGAGAAAAAAAAACATTTTTGCAGATTCACAGTAAATCCAGAACGGGATCTTGTCGTGGACATATTATGGACCTTATACGTATGTTGTGCCTGAATGTACAGTGCTCACAGATTGAAACAACAAGCACAAAGCAACACTCAAATAAGGAAGAAACACGTACATAGGAAGGGCGTCTACGTGTCTGTTCCTTACTCGAGCATTCCTTTACATTTGTTCAGATGCCCAAGTTAAAGGAGCACTTAAAGTTAAAGGAGCAAGTTAAAGGAGCACAAAATTTCGAAGGCGAGATAATGAGTGAAATAGATGTATGTGGAGCCGTACACAACGTCTACGAAATATCAAGGGCCAATATAGCCTAGAACATACTTAAAATCAATTTTAAAGTGCATGCCGCGCGACTGAGCGAGATGCGAGCGCTTCGCGACGCCGACATCAACGCGGCGGATGTGTAAACAAATCTACGCCACGAGTTTGTGTTGGCTGGTGGCTGGTTGCGCCCTTGCGCTTGTGCCGTGCTACCTGCCATTTCTTCCTCCGTGCCTGCGGCTTTGCGTGTGCTAGTTGTGTTCTCTTCCGCTGTTCGCTCGTCGTGCCCGTTGGCAGATGTTATGGCCCGCTCACGCTAGCGGCAAGCCTGCCGCAACGGCGCGGTGCCGCAGAACGTCGGCCGTCGCCGCACGCGCGAGAGCTGTCCAACTTGCACGGCAAGCTTTGCCGGCGAGGCATTCGTGCCTCCGAAAAACATGGCAGCGCTGCCAAAAGCGGTTGTCGTCCACTTCGAATCTATCAAGTGGCCGCCGTGCGCTCTGTAACGTGTAAGTTCCGAACTGATCCTTCCATTTGCTTTAGATTCATGTGCTTAAGCTTCGACAGCAATGTATTCGTCCCGATTCGGCGCCGTTTTTGAGAGCCATAGTCAAATAATACTGTAAGCTTAGCGAGTCGAGATGGGCGCCAGAGCACTGTACGGGCCCGGGCCGGCCCGAAAGCCCGGGCCGGGCCGTCCGAAGCGTTTTTCGGCGGGCCCGGGCTGGGCTCGGGCGTGAAAGTGCGGGCCCGGGTCGGGCTTGAAGCCGCGGGCCTGGGCTTGAGGCTGCAGGCCGGGCTGGACTCGGTAAGTCGAGCCTTCGAGCACACGCGAAAGTTATGCATTGCGTGGTCTAAGGTATACTGTGCCAAGCTGAAGCGACACGTGCAAAGAGCTGGCTCTTAGTAAAGCTTAGCAATAAAAATAGAAAAACAGTTGCAGTGCAACTATTTTCACCAGTATAGATATAGATTGGCACTGTATATTTTCACTAACGTTTCGTCTGCTGGACCAGACTTTGTCAAAGTAACAAGTACATCGTGGTGGGTTTCCTTATAAACACGCCAGATCGCGTATAATATATATATATATATATATATATATATATATATATATATATATATTTCGGTACATTTCATTTATATTCCTTTGTATTACGTGCCAAAACCACGCTATGATTACGAGGCACGCCGTAGTGGCACCGGATTAATTTCGACCACCTTGAGTTCCCTAACGTGCACCTAAAGATACGTATATAGACGGGTGTTCTTGCATTTCGCCCCCATCAAATTGCGGCCGCCGTGGCCGCGAGAATTACACCCGCGTCCTAGGACTTAACAGCGAAACAGATTAACCGCTGAGTTACCACCGCAGGCAAAGCAACATTTCGATGCATGTACACACCGGATTTTCCGTCCGATCACCCGCTACAAAGCACCCGGCATCATTAATAAACATCATCAACAACTAATATCCTCTAGCGGGCCCGGGCTTGGAACGACGGACCCAGGCCGGGCTCGGTGCGGTCAAGTACGCCCGGGCCGGGCTCGGGCTGGGTTCGGTCATGTACGCCCGGGCCCGGGCCCGCACTTGGAACCACGAGTCCGGGCTGGGCTCGGGCTTCATAAAGGGGGCCCGGGCCGGGCCGTAAAATCCGGCCCGTGCAGTGCTCTAATGGGCGCTTCCGAATGCTCGGAGGACATAGATTACGCGTTTGTTAGTTGTTTCTAATCCTTCATAGCTGGCGCCACTTGACCTGGTTCGGCGCCCACCGCACCCACGTTCGCGCGCCTCCTACGTCACAATTTTGCGTGTTCACTTGGCCAGCTGTGGTTACCCGTCCACCGGAAGTAGCTGCCTAGCTCGGTGCTCTTTGGAACCGAAACTGCGACTGGGCGCTCTAAAAAAGTATCTAAATAAATAACAGTCGCGCACTCGCGCAAACGAGGTTTGCAGCAGTGATAAGTGGATCATAAGCTATCTATTGCAACAAAAAAAAAAAAACAAGGTGCAACATTTTTCTGTCAGTGCTCCTTTAAGTTATCACCAACTAGCCCAAGTGTCTGTGTCAGAATAACGACTGGTGTGCACAATTGCTCGAGTTAAGTGCGTTATGTTGCTACAAATGCAGCTGCCAAAAGTAATATTGCCTCTGATATGAGGGTTAAATTGAATTTACACCAATACGACACGAACTGAAGATGCTAGAAATGAAATTGCATTCATAACTTAGCTTTAAATTGCACAGTTTGAACCTGTGAGTTCTCAACAATGCCTAAGTATGATGGAAAGCATAAGGGTGCGGGCCCAGAGCGACTCAACAAGGAATGCAATTGATACCCAAGTGCACTCAGGCAAGTAAATATATATATATATATATATATATATATATATTTAATGATAAATAAAATACAAAACAAAACAATGCACATACAATACAAAACAATGCACATGCATTGCGTATAAACGCAAGGCAGTTACATTTTCATAGGTCTTCAGTAATGTTGCGCAGGGTTTTTAAATGAAGTAGAAGGCCAGCAGAAGATGCATATACTGGTTCTTATTTCAGTCATTTGGGCTGCCAAAAGTGCAGTTACACAACTAAACTGTTTACTGCCAATTAGGTCATATTGCTACATGCACATTGCCAGCCCCTCGAACCATGCGCGTGTGCGCCGGACGAAGAGAAGGAAGATCTCTCCGCTCGGGCTCTGAGCTGAACCGGTCAGTGCTGCAACCGCTACTATAAATATATCGTGTAAATAGTCTACGGACTACAGTCTACCGAGTCGTCATACACGTAACAGTATAATAGAACAATCAAGCGAACACGTCAATATTATATTTCGATTAGTAAGGGGTATGCATGAAAATATTTTATTGTACGTGGTACCTCAATACTGTTTCTGGGTTCTAAACCTAGTAGTGAATTCTCGATGATGCGTCCCCCGGATTTGCGACGACCCGCATATCACGACGGATCGGTTTGGTCCCGGCAAAATCCCCATAGAAATAACGTATTAAAAACCTTCGTTATACGACGCAATTTTACACCGGCCCCGCATCTTATGACGACTTTCTGATTCCGTCCGAGAAAAAAAAATCACCTTCTTTACTCGTATCTGAACGCTGATCAAGTATTTGCGAGTGCACAATAAGAACTCTCGTTCCCCTACTTGACAATTACAAAAGTAGAGAGTGAGACAGTAAGTTTATTCTCCTGGCAGTCCATGCGCTTCTGCAATCCCGTTTTCCTGGCTTTTAAGATAGCTTCTGAATAGGCCTCGGTTGCGTGCGCATCCAGGGTCGTTACCTAGACAAGCTCTCTCCACATTGAGTAGCTTCAGCTGACCGGTCATTGAGATCCAGATATTTTCACGCTTTCGATCCGTGGAAAACTTTTCCTGGTCGACATACAGCTGGTCTCCTGCCCTTGTTTGCGGCACTCGCAGTCACGGGTCTTCAGCAAGCAAAAGGACGCGACGCAGCTATTTTCACCGTGCAAAATAACTTTCGCTGGACATGAACGTTCATAATAATAGCGCTAGTTGCGCTTCACAGGGGCACAAATACGATATACACAGCTCAGCCGAGCGCAAAAGTATTCTACGCACGCAACCTCGTGCTCTGTCGCCATTATGCGATGGCGATGACACTGTGACTCCCCTGACGGGAGGCTGTTGCCAACGCGGTTTCGGTTTCGTTACTCACAGGCACCTTTCGAACTCGATTTACAGGGAGAAAGATGCGCACTGGATTCAATTTTTTGAAGTTGAGGATGACGATTCGCTCATACCTCTTTCAACTAAGTAATGCTGCCATTTTCAAAAATAATTTAATCTACCTTCCTTGGAAAACCACAGGGTCGTGTCGGGGGCTTATTCAGGTGGTCTGTTCCCCTTTTCTGGCGAAGGCTGATTGCCACTGCCTATATTCTTAGTTTTTCGATTATACGACGCTCGGATTACACGACGGTTTTGCGTGGACCCCTCAAAGTCGTGCAATCAGGGTTCCACTTAAATAATTTTCTGGTTATGACCTGTGACGACGCGCATTGCCATGTGTAAGAAAGCCGCTATTTCAGCTTATGTAGTGAATACACGTTCATTTGTGGACTCATTCACAAAGTCGCACATTAATATCCTTTGAAGATCCATAATCGATTATAACTTGTCTGTACGTCACAACTCCAAAAATGGATATCCACTATGGTATCTCTAATGTACATCCAATGAATGTCCCACACTGGCACTGGACGTTGGGCTCCTGCATGGATACTGAGCGGATATCCGTGGTTGCTTGGGAAGACAACCATTTTCAAAACAGTCCTCCACCTCCACAACATTTTATTTTAAACAAATATTCACAAACTTGCACCAAGGAATATTACGGTTACTTTTAATCGACCCAAATACCTCGGTTATGAATACTGAGGTAAGCTCGTACACAGCAGCGACCAGAGCCTTCGAAATATTTCGCAACTGTAGGTTTATAAATACAGCAGTGACTACCGTAATCATGGTGATACTTAGTCGCTTGCTTCTAAATAAAATTGAGACATAAAAACTAATAAATTTTTAACCGAACACCACGCATACAGCTAAATCTGTCATAAAACTGATAAATCTGACATTACAACACGGGACTCTGCACCGAAAGCATCAGTGTTGAAAGCTGCATCTGCAAGAACAATTTACGCAAACAATTTACGCTTCTGTTGTCTATAGTGAAGCTGAACGCAGCAGTAGTCCCCACCGTCAGTTATTACAAGACGAAGACAGGAACTGATTAATGCGATGCAGCATAGTAAAAATTGAGTAGGAGTGGAGTTTTAAGAAGAAAAAAAAACGCCTTCATCCGGTAATCAGTTTAGCATAGGTAGTCTCGTAAAATGTTGGGCTGCGTGCATATTGGTAATTCAGTGATTAAAGACGAAAAATGACCTTCGGCTGTTCCAGAGTTTCATTGTGTTCGGGTTCTCCCGTCGGTGCTGATTATTCGAAAACTATTCGAAAAAAATTCGCTAAGCTTGGACTAAGCCCCGCAAAGTTTGAAACAGCGAAACTGGACATTTCTGAAGACTTGTGGGAAGATGCGAGGCGTTTGCTTTCCCACATTTTATTGATGCTTGCTCTCCGATGGGCAACCACAGATGCTGCCTTCTTGCGGGCCTCCTCTTCTCTCGCGCTAGGCTCGAACGTGCGGAGCAGCTGAGGGGCAACTTCGGCGTTTTCTCCGAGACGCTGACGGCTCGCCATAGGCTAATCTGGTTGCTTCAGGTTGCTTCTGGGCCTTAGCTAGGTGATGCAGGTTGTTTCAAGGTCGTTGCTGGGCTTCAATTAGGTTATGCTAGGTTATTTCTACGCTGACTCTCAGCGCAGAGAGTTTCGGGTTAAACCACAGACGGTTACGGACGACATGGATGTCCGAACTCCAGAGACAGAAACTCGCGCCGACACCAAGCGTTCGCCCCTTTCACATATCTACGGGCACGTCATCGTTGGCCTTTCATCGCTTCGGGGTCTTCCCGCTGCCGCCTTTCCCGTTACCTAGTATTCTCTCGTTGTACGTACTCACGATCTTCGGCTCGCCGCCGTAGCTTCGCAGCCATTTGTTGTTGGGCTAGCTGTTGCCTTCTTGATTTCTAGTGGACCTGTGATGAGTAGTGGGATTTGCCCACTTTCTGTGGCACATACCCGTTCATGGTGACGACAGTTTGTTTGGTTCGTCGGACAGGGAACGATTTGCTAAACAGCTTCGCTGATAAAACATGCGGTATTTCGAATGTCTGCCATTCGATTCGAGTACCGAATCGAATAGAATGCTATTCGAAATTTTCAAATATTCGCACACCCCTACCTTCTTTCCTTCATTCGTGGCGGGGCTCTCGTTCTGGCATACTTGATGCCTGCAGGTAGTATACGAGTGATTACTGTCCAGCTGCGAGCTCGTAAAAAGATCACGCCCTACGTGACGTCAGCAGGCAAAAGATCTCATTCATGATTGTACCAACATTTGTACATTTATTGTAATTACATACGAAGTGTAGTGTGCGTGTACTGCTTACGTGTATAATACGTACATGTATGTGTCGAAATGTTTGCTGTGTAAAATGCACTGTAGTACTTTGTTGTATTCCGGAACATGTTAACCGCACAGTGCCGTTTCATGCGTATACAGGGTGTTTCAGAAAAAAGCACCAAGTATTAAAAATATTAAGCTTAGGAGCTATACGCGTCTCCAATTAGCGCAGTATTGTTCTGAGCCATGTCCAGTAATTCGGGACATCGACAACTAGCGCCATCTGTGGCGTTGGCTGCTGAGTGGCAGCGTCACTGAATGGGAAACGACCTTTAAACATTTATTGTAGTGCAACGCTTCAATATACGCTTAAATCACTTCGTCCATATAATCTGGGAGTCCATCTCACAGTGCGAAAAGTTTTGTCTTATTCCCATAAACTTCCTGGGTTCGAGAACCACTTTAATGTGCTATGTGAAACTCCATGGGAGAGAATTAAAAAATTTATATAAGAACAATGCGCCCTCACCTGATTAAGTCACTGAAGTGACCCAATCTCGATTAATCAATCTTCGAACCTCTGAAGTTTGGCTGATGTTGGCGAAGTTTGTGAGTTTTGTGAATTCTGTAATAGATTTAAACACCCGAAGTTCTTGAACGTGCACCGAGATCTAAGTGAGTGGATGTTTTTGCATTTCGTCCCTACTGGAATACGGCCGCCGTGACAGGGAACCGAACCCGCGACCTCGCACTTATCAGCGCCACAATTTATCTGCCAATCGCTCCCACGGCGAGTATATACATTATCTCGACGGCGCTGGAATAAAATTTAACCCCTTTAGCTCACGCTAAGGAGACTACAGTAGCCTATGCACTGGAGAGACATTCATTAATTAAACTACTTTAACGTTATTAGTCAATTGCATTGTTCGTCCCACCCTCACCCTGAAGCATTTTGCACCTCACCCGGTGATGCACAGCCTGCGGTATCCGCCCACTCGAGGTTTGGCACCAATGGTATTCGCGCCGCCGAACGCCGTATTTTTAAAATCACGAGCCATACAACGCTCTCTCCTTAATGAATGATAGTTACTTAGCACCCTCTGACGGTGCGATGTGTTTAGTGACATTACTGTATAATTGAGACGATGGCAATGAGTGATATGGTAGTCGAGGAAACCGAAGAATTTCATCATCTAAGATTTCTGACAAATTAGGTCTGTTAGGCATCTCAGAGGGGCATCTCAGATGGGGCCACACTTCCAGCGAGACGCGAGTCGCGCACTGCAGCACACTGCTTTCAGCGTCATTGATTACAGCTCGTGACTTCAGGTAACCTCCCATTGCGAGACGCTCAATGCGGTCACTCTAAAGGCGCCGCGAATAAAAAGAGAAAGGTGGGGCTCGTCACGTAAGCAAAACAGGGTACATTGCCTACGATAGCAAGGCTAGGCAGGGAAAGAACTCCGCTTGCAGCCCATCACCTTGGCAAAGGTAAGGGCAGCGTTAATAATACTATCTGGGGTTTTACGTCCCAAAACCCCTATATGATGAGAGACGCCGTAGTGGAGGGCTCCGGAAATTTCGATCATCTGGTGTTCTTTAACGTGCACTGATATCGCACAGTACACGGGCCTCTAGCATTTCGCATCCATCGAAATGCGACGGCCGCGGCCGGGATCGAACCCGCGACCTTCGGGTCAGCAGCCGAGCATCATAATCACTGCTCCACCGCGGCGGACAAGGCCTGCGTTGACAGCAATGTATCTTCTGGCGGCACGGTAACAGGGCAGTTCAATGCCTTCCAACTCGTACGCTAGTGCACAGCGAACTTATTGTCAAAAAAAAAAAACATTTGTGAAAGGTTGCTCAGCTTGCCCCAAACATCGCCTGGTGAGGTGCTATACGTCGTCTTACGGTAAACAAACACACGACACAGCGAATAAAAATAAAAAGGCTTTTTGAGAACCTTCCAGGTGTCCTTGCTCACATAAATGAAATATTGCAGCTCGTAATCAACATATTAAACGGGTCCTGACGAGGGGTATTTTAGCGAACTTTACCACGTAAAAATAGAACGCGCTATTCTGGCCCGAATAAAGCTGGCTGCAAAAGCGGGGTTCCAAGCCGCGACCTCCAACATTTCTGCAGACCAGCATAGGCAGTCAAACAAGGCATGTTTCTTGATACGTTATAGGAATCTGATCCGCCTCATTACTTCTTCAACAACGCTTAGCAGAGAGGAAAACGCGGCCTGTGTAGCACGTAATGCGTATAATGAAGTCAGTGCTTTCCGACTTCTTTAGTTATGTTATTTAGAAACAAAAGGAGCGCTGTTGAAACTAAGGCGACTTTATTAAAACCATTCTTTTAAGATCATCCAACACTATTCTGCTTGCAAAGGTATTCTTCATTTCCTTCTGTTTCTTATTGAGCTTTAAAGAAAAATGTCTGTGACAGCGAATATAACACGCGTCCAGGCGTCTTCACGTAATAGTGCGAAATATCGGTTTTATAAATTGACGCCAATAGAAATTAGGGACGTTATGACTCTCTGCACATTCGGAAACCCGCGATCGTCGTCACCATCTCCCAAGCTTGCATTATTTTCTGAAAGTTAGCTTTTCGCATTTACAAAAACAGCAGCGTTAAAGGACGTTCTATAATAATAATATCTGGGGTTTAACGTCCCAAAACCAAGATATGATTATGAGAGACGCCGTAGTGGAGGGCTCCGGAAATTTCGACCACCTGGGGTTCTTTAACGTGCACCTAAATCTAAGTACACGGGCCTCAAACATTTTCGCCTACATCGAAAATGCAGCCGCCGCGGCCGGGATTCGATCCCGCGACCTTTGGGTCAGCAGTCAAGCGCCATAACCACTAGAGCACCGTGGCGGGGGAAAGGACGTTCTTGCTTTCTTTTAAGAAACCCGTTGGAGCCAACAACAATATCATCGGATGAAATATTTTGAAGAGGCAGGGGATGAGAAGAAGGTCAGCGCTCTGTTTCGAGAATTCGTCGTCACCAAGCACAGCCAAGCGACTTGCATACGTGTGCACCCTTTCATTGCAACAGAACTGATTCACAGTCGAGCATCCCAACCGGCCACTCGCTGCATGCGTTGCGGTTATCTTTCGGCGACTGACCCCCGTATTCTAGGGCGTCCCTCCACTCAACACTCCACCTTGACTCAGTAATGTCGATGGGAGCGCCGCTTCTAAGTGGAAATGGTTACTGCATATGAGCGATAACCGGCAGCAAAGCGTGAAAATCGCCACGTCATTTTAGTCGGGCGGTGACGCTGTGATCAACTTGGTCGAGTGAAGGACAAACTTCAAGTCGAGGTGAGGTGAGGTTCGGGGGTGAGGTTCGCGCTCGCTGGTTGTTGCGGATGTTGTCGTGGTGTTCTCAATACGTGCGATTACGGCAAGCGTCATCGCGCGAATTTTGAACTTTGAAGGTCCGTACGCCACGTGGCTGTGAAAAACGGTAAACTAGAAGCGATGCCCCGAATTCCTGGGTATGCATATAGAGCACCTCAGAATATTTTTCAAATCCGCCAAGCTCGGCAATTAAAAAAAGATCGCTTCACGAACTTTTTAAATAGTAGCCCTAGAGAAAAATTTTCAATACAAAAGTTGTAGCGCTTGTTTAATCTATGCCAACTACCCTGCTTAATTTTTTTTTCTGGCCTTTCTTTAAAGCGCGCCAATGTTAAAAAATACCACGTGACTGCAGCCTAACACGCGGCGCTTTTAGTGCCCTCAAATGTAAGTTGAACGAATTGTCAAAGGCTGCTCCGCGTACGAAGGTCGATGGAGCAGGCTGCCGGTGACTGCGATGGACGCTAAATGATGATAGGGGTGTACCGTCTAAAAAAAAATCGCACCATCTCCCGCTAAAGGGGACCATGAGGCGATGCGAAGCAGCGTTTTGGCATGTCGAGCCCGCGTTTCAGAGGGAGGAGTGGATAGGGGGAAAGGGGGATAGGGAGGAGTGGAGGTGTGTGGAGAGTGTTTGCGCAAGCGCAGTAAGGGTGGTCACACCACCATCACCGGTTTGAACTCCGCCATAAGACGCTTCGCATCTAAAAGTCTACGAAAGAGCGGCCGCTACGTTGTGAGTGAATCTTATCTCGATCCTTCATCGCGCTGTCACCCTCGCCCCTTCCGACGTGCGTTTAACAAAGTGCTTGATTGGGCAGGTTGGTGCTGCATGGTAGACGAAGAACGAAAACAGCGCTAAACACGGGACGAGAAGTGGACACAAACACAGCGCCGTGTTTGTGTCCTCTTCTCGTCCCGTGCTTAGCGCTGTTTTCGTTCTTCGTCTTCCAATGTGCGTCTTCATTGGTGCGAAAAGATGCCTACGCTGCATCAAATGCTGTCTACGGTCTCATGTGGCATTTGCTCCGGGGCTGCCGCTTTTTCGTTGAAGAATTTTTTTTTGTTTTTGTTGAAACGGTATGCTCATTTTGTCGCTTAACGTCCATCGCAGTCACGGATAACCTGTTCCATCGATCTGCGTTCGCGAAGCATCCTTTGATAATTCGTTTAACTTACATTTGAGGGCACAAAGCGCCACGCGTTTGGCGGCAGTCATGTGGTATTTTTTTTAATTTGCGCGCTTTAAAGAAAGGCCGAATAAAAAATTAAGCAGGCGAGTTATCTTAACATAGATAGGAAAATTCGATGTTCACAAACAAGCGCTACAACTTCTATATTGAAAACTTTTCTCTAGAGTTACTATTTACAACGTTCATTAAGCGATCTTTGTTAATTGCCAAGCTTGGTGGATTGGAAAAAATGTTCTGACGTGCTCTATATGGCTCAGAAAAATACTGCGCTAATTGGAGACGCGTAACGCCTATGCTTAATTTTTTAATACTTGGTGCTTTTTAGCTGAAACACCCTGTATAGCATTGCCTTTGAGGCTGGTCGTACAGCTATTTGCTTGGTCTTGCGCAACACGTAGTGTATCTGCGACGCATGTGATTGGGTTTTTGCTCCCTACGTCACTGTTTCCGAAAAAAAAGAAAGCCAGCTATCCCATCATCATGATAGTGACATTGAAGAACTACACAAAAACAAGAAAATTAGGAAGAATGAAAGAATAAGAAAATAAAAAAAATAATCAGAGGCACTTTGTACATACACAATATGTGGCGTATAAAGCATCAGCAGATTCTAAGGGCATAGTACAGTACATATAGCGGATAGAGTTCGTTGAAACCAATCGTATGTTCAATGAATTAGTCAACCGGTCTTTTCGTTAATCACTTCCCTTGATTTTTTTTCTTGTGAAAAACGTACAAATGTCCTGTGCAAGTGACAGGTGCGGGGAAAGGTCAGGCAGGCCGTGGATGTGATTTTACAAAGCTTTCTAAATAGGTTCGACTAGCATCGCGCGGCTTTCTTCGCGATAACTTATACCTATACCACATTTCGAGCCCATTTCGCTAATGCAGACAATTTTTTTAATAATCGTTAGAAAGAAAAAAAAAGGGGATGCATGCAAAGTGCATCAGAAGGCCAACTGCAATGAAATGTAATTTTGTCTAAGTTACAAGGGAGCAGTATTAGCCACCACCACATCTTTCACTGCCGTCCCATCGCGTAAGGCGACAGCAGAGAGTCAAAGTGTGGGCGAGGTCATCCACATAAATGTTACCCGCAAAACGGAATCGCAGTCGGCAGCACAATAAGGGTGGATTACTCCTGGTGCTCGCTATCAGTGGGTATATGTGCGTGTGCGGTCTTACGGTTTTCGGTCACGACGATGTCGTGGCCGTGACGGCCTGCATAAAATGCCCCCCCCCCCCCGGCCCTTTTTTGTTGGCGATTAGCTTGAGCAATCTGCTTTCTGCCACCATGTCTGCGCAATAGTTCGTACAAAGTTTTCGCTCAACGCGCGGCGCGCATCCGGCACCCCCGCTACGTTGGCCACAGAGCTCTCAACTTCGCTGCAGCCGTGAGCTAAAAAATGTTTATCGCTAATCGCACTTATGCAATTAAAAAAAGAACACAAGAAAGCGGCTGCATCGCGTTAATGGATGTACTGCTTTAGCGGGACGGGTTCAATTGGTTGAAGAGGTGAGCGAGCTTTAAAATTGCAAAGATGCAAGCTGAACGACCCGCCGTGGTAGCTTAGCGCGTAAGCTGTCGCGCTGCTAAGCCCGAGTGCGCGGGCTTTGTTTCCGAGCGATGGCGGCCAGATATCGATGGAGGCGAAATGCGAAGAACACCCGTGTTCTCAGAACTAGATGCAATTTAATAGTAATAATATCAGGGGTTTTACGTCCCAAAAACATGACGATTATGAGAGACGCCGTAGTGGAGGGCTCCGGAAGTTCGGACCATATGGTGTTGCTTAACGTGCAACGACATCGCACAGTACACGGGCTTCTACCACTTTGCCTCCATCGAAATGCGACCGACGCGGCCGGTATCGAACCCGCGACCTTCGGGTCAGCAGCCGAGCCCCGTAACCACTGCTTCACCGCCGCGGACTCGCAATTTAAGTAAATCCCGGTGGGTCTACATTAACCCGGAGTCCCCACTACGGGTTTCTTTAATCGTATCGTGGTTTGGACATGCTTTCTCAGGAGTTATATCATGCAAGCGAAAGATGGCTCGAGAGCATCAGTGAACTAAGATGCCTAAAATTGTGTTGCAGCACGTCACGTACTAGGCCTGCCCACAAATTCATACTTAGAAAATGGCATTTGTACGTGAACTTGTACGGTGGGTATAGTTCTTGAAAAACATCAACAAAAAAGTGACACCCGGGTTTGTTTGATCACCAGGTTTTGACCGCAGTCACATCGAAGTGCTGTCGTCTAAATTTCAGTGTATACCTGTGGCCGCTCCTGCAGGAAAACGTTGCATGGTCTTATGGAAACGCATCTCGATAAAATTTACTGGTAAGGAGACTATATTACGCAGTCATGCACTTGCTGCACCACTGACCACCTGAAAATGACCTTGACTTCGTCTATGATTCAGCTAACGTGCGCATGTTAATCTATAGAACGTAACGTCACTCATTCACTCCTGCATTGCTGAACGGGCGCATTTCGAGGGAGTACTGCTACATCTGACAAGTATAGCATACGACAAAAAGGAACAATCTGAGTTTTCAACAGAAGTTGTGCAAGCGCGCCATTCAGAAACAAAAGAAGTGGAAATTATCGATATCGATCACACACATCGTGTGTACCACTGATCTGCTTTCTACATGCGGTCTTGCACGGTTGTCTCCTTTTTCAGAATGTACGGGAAACATACATTTCGAAGCGCAGCGCCGGCAGGCGAGCAAGAGGGCGCGCAGCGAGATAGAACAGTTGACACGCCGCGGACAACTGAGTGAAGTGCTGGGTGAAAAAAATTTGAAGACCACATCAAATATGTCCCTTTAACCGTACAGTGAATGGATCAAGAACTGCTCGTTTTCCACGCAATAAAATAGCGAGTTTGTTCAATCATGGGCGAGGAAGGCGTACCAGTGACGACGAAGATTTACCGCCAAATCGTAAAGGATATGTGGCGTTTTTTCCCTATAAAACAGCCAAATCCAGAAATCTAAATTTCATGGGAGCGTAAAACGCTCTAAGTATCTCACTTCTAACACAGTTGGAATCAAAATGGGGCAATTCCCGATTATAACGTGAACTCAAAAAGGCACTTTCGAATAATAAAAAAAGAGCCAAATGATACCCGTTTGAATCAACCTGAACCAGATCCATTGAACCAAAGCTGCGTCAACAATTGCGAGAAAAAAAAAGAAACATGCCGGCATCTAATCTCTTTCATTTGTGTCCTAGTTGCTTTGCTATCGTGCCTTTGCTTCACAATTAGTTTTTATTGGGCGAGTTCGTACTTACAGCCGTGGCCACGTCTGTGTAGAGCGCGCGAGCAGCCGGGTTTTGCTCTACGGGGCGACACCTTGAGGCGGTTTCGGGCTCTGACGTGTTCAGCGTGACTACTAGGCCGCGCACGCTTCTGACACACCACGTCAGAGCCTGAAACTGATGCAAGGTGTCGTCCCGCAGAGCAAAAAGCGGCTGCTCGCGCGCTCTACACAGACGTGACCGCGGCTGTACTTGAAGGACATGATGTAGGAAAAAACTCGAACATAGAGGAAATGCCGACCTTCCTACTTTCTGGCGTTTAGTTTTTCGCTACATTATCATGTCCTTCTTTCGTTCCAAGACAGTAGATTTAAAAATGAACACAACTGAAATGAAGATCTTGAGCACCAATCTATTCTTTGAAGAAGTGGTCCGAAAGGGTGCGGCATAAAATGAGCTAATAATAACAAGAATAAGAAGCGCTGAAGCATTTTTGAAGGCCTTCAACAGATGTCGAGAACAAAAAACGCTGCCGACAGTCCAGAATGGTGCGCCTTTTGGCTGGAAGGACCGCTTGATCTAGTCATCGCCATTAGTGCCATGCAACGAAGGACGGTACTGTGGGAAGCACGAGGATGGTGTTAATTTTATAGCAAAATAGTGCTGTATCGTTCATTCGTTGTGATTTAAACTTTTTACGAGCTAATTCAACCCAAATGCAATGTTCCAATCTATAAGAGCCAAATCCCAATTTTACTCCTGAATACCGACGATAGTGGGCTATATAGATTTTAGCCGCATTTATATACGTGAGGTAATTTGGTGACATGAGCGCCCTGGCAAAATATGCTGGAGCAGCCCCAACCAGATTTGCAGCAGCAAAAAACTGCTTTTTTTCTCGATGGACCTGGCTATTTAAAAAAAAAAAAAAGAGCGCCACACATGTCTCGCACGAAGACAGGTTTCAGGACTGGAGCCAAAAAAAATAAAAGAACAGATCGCCGACTGTTAGCTACTCCTTCATAAGGGTATGGGCCTGTACGATCCCCGAAAAGTAATGTTGTTTACCCAGTAACAGTAATCTTGGTGCCCCCCTCGATTAAATCTTAACACCAGCCCCCAGTTCCACAATTTAAATGAAACGTCATATACTGCGCATGCGTGAGTTCCACGCACAGAAAGCGTCAGTTCCTGGCAAGCGGCCCACGACTGAGGACGTTTAAGGAGGGCTATCCGGATTCCAGCAAGTTGTAAAAAGACTGAACAACAAGAGCAGCGATATTGAATTGAGGTTCGCCGAAAGCATGGCGACACTCGAGCGGAAACCATCTGTAAGATTCATCAGGCTATCGATGACATGAGCACCTCTCGGACACAGGAGTGGTACAACCGCTTCACAAGTGGCCGCACATCAGTGGACAGGGAATCGGCTTCAGACAGAGCCTCAACAAGCCGAAATGAGAATGTAAGTGCAAGCGCGGAGTTTGGTCAAAGAGGACCGCCACACCACAGTCTGAGAACTCACGAATTAGATAGATGGAGTTATGCATTGGATCAGTATACGCAAGGATTTGGGCATGAGGAGAGTGTCCGCAAAATTGGTACCAATACTGCTTGCAACGGAGCAGAAGAAACTCGGTCAAGAAAACACTTATGCGATTCGTCAAGCTCCCTGCTTCCCTAACAGGCTCCGTGTGACTTGGCGTTTCTCAAGCTGAAAATGCCACCGAAACGAATCAGATTCGAGCCAAGAGATTTGGAATGCAACGACCCGATTGATCATTCCTAAAGGTGCACGCCAGAAGTGTGTCCAACAAGGACGGGAGCGCTAGGCGAAGTGTGTCCATTACAGAGGAGATATATTGAAGGGAATGAGGGTTTTGTACCTTCTACTCAAATTTATTTCTCATGACCTAAAATTCGATACTTCTCGGTCGCACCTCGTATGTATAGTCGACTTCGTCAACGCTCCCGACACAGATCGCAATCTGGTGAAGGAAATGGTCATTGCTCCTGTACGCTAATGACTATTCTTCCACTGCAGGCCATCCTCTCCCATCCGCGAATATGCAATATCTAGCTTCATTATCTTGATCATATGAATCTATAAGTATCTTGGAACATGCATGCGCTCCGCTACGCGAGACTGTGTGCTATAGCTACCCATATCTGCAGTTAACGTATAATCAGGATGACTACATACTTGGTTATACCTCCGCCGCTCTGTCCCAATATACCGGGTGTCTCAGCTATCTTTAGCCAAGGGTTAAAAAATACAATATGAGAGGTAGGCGAGTGAAATCAGTTGCAAATTGCTGACAGTCATCTTGTGCACTACAGATAATTTTTGTTTGGTAATTAATTAGTTATTTAGGATTATTTAACTAAATCGATAAACATTGACTTTGGGCAAGAATTGCGACTTCAAAGTTCGAGAGCGTCTTCAGGAACCACAATAGACCTTTTTCAAGCACACGAGCGCCACCAACGGGCGCGCAAGCGCTCATGGGAAATGTGTGTACGCCGCAGCAGCCGCCGCGTCGAGCGCGCGGGCCTCGCGCTGTAGCTTTCCGCTTGCGCCGTGCCAGGACTTCTTAGACACAGTGAATTTGGCAAGGTGCAAGATGTTACTGCGCAATTCAATCACGAACTTCAGTCTTTAGCTGCGACAGCCTCTTGACGATTTCCATCTGTCCCACTGTTGGACCAGTTGAGCGGCTCAGAAGCATCACCTTTTATTTAGCTCTTATTTTTTGGCGTCAGTGGGCCTTACGGCATAAATGAAAAAAAAAAAAACAACTCGGTTCCACTATGAAGTGCAGGGGCGGTATATGATTCGCGGATGCATTTGAAATCAACGTGTATCGACACTGTCGACGAGTACAGTGAGGTTCTGATATTTAAAGAGTACACTAGAAAGTGTAGTCCGCATCTGGGGAAATGAGATTCATTCATTGCGTCGCTCGCACCCTATATGTAACGAACGATACGTGCCTACTAACCTTCGTTGGTGCTATAACTACAGGTTGGAATAATACTTAGAGCGAAAAAATAAAGGAGCAGTACAGGGAAGGAAATGCACAAACCAGCGCTATGCACAACTGAAAGTTCATTGCACGCGTGAAAAAAGCATATATAAAAAATGGGAGTGCATCGCGCGTGTCATAAAGAGGCACAAAAAGTCAAACAACCAAGGCGCGTGCTTACAGTAACGATTAATAAAGCTGAATTCCTTGTCTTGTAACGACTGAGAAGGTTGACTGACACAAAGTGTGGCGTTATTTGTGACATGATATGCCTCCGAAATTTCTCGCGTTGTCCGATTAGGTTGATAGCACAAAATTACTGTTCATTCGAAGATGGGGTTACATTTTCATGACTAACCTAGCGATGCGAGATGAGACGGCTCCATTCAATGAATTTCGATGCTCGCTGAGGTGCATAATAATACATCGACCAGTCTGGCCGATGTATATGTGGACACAATAAGGCGAAATTTGCGGTTAAGTCCTACACAATCTACAAAACAATTGGCATGCCTCTGACCGCATTTTTCTTTGCCCACCGCAGACCCCAGAGACCTTAATGCGACTAAGCTTATTTGGGGCGGCAAACACAACCTTAACCCCCACATAGCTTCCCTACGTCCTTCAGGCCATGCGATTTCTTATACATATCTGGAATAACTGCAATATTTCTAGTTTCTTCATTATTTACGGATGGAGGACGTCCGTGTTAATCTTTCTTTGCCATGCGAACAGATTTTCGCAAACAGATACAACGATACGCAGGATATCCCGCCTCTTTGATCACTTTGCAGCTGGAAACTACTGCTCATATTATGTGCGCAAGTATTTTTCCAATGCCGTGCATTATCATGACATAACAATTCCTCGTTCAACAATCGTCGAATGCCCCGACGCGAAATTAAACACCGATTTCGCTGAACGCGGGCTATACTGCCCCCAAACATGCTCCGCAGTGAAACTTAAAAGCATGTATCAAGAAACTGCAACTTATCAGAGCAAGGCATCTCGCAAGTGAATTCTAGTCCCATCCTTGTTTCTTTAAACACGTTTAGAATGTGCTCACTTCTTTGTACAGTGCGTGACTTGTCAATTAAAATCAAATAATAATATGTATACCTGAACACTGTAGCACCGCTCTACAGTTTGGTTAAACCCGATCACGAGCCGCTATGGGATTAAATGCCATAGCGGCTTGTGAACAAGTAATCATTGAATAAGTACGAATTCGGTGTTCCAGCTCACATTGCTCACGATAGCACGTTTTGACTGCATGTATCGGCACGTGATTAGGATTTAATAATAGTCAACCAGCGGCGACGGTTTTTTTTCGTTTGGTGCTCCCACGGCGCCAACGAGCAGCGAGCGACGGAACAGCCGGTGGGCTCGCCGTACGCACTTTTCCCATAGTGCTTCGCGCGCCCGCGGGGGGTGCTGGGATCGCTTGAAAAAGGGCTATGCATTATTTGCTGTAAAGAAAGTCTCACGTATACCATTTTTTCCAAGCTGCAAAGAAAGCCCGCGAAATACAAAAAGAACCACATGGTTAGCGCATTCGGGCGCAGAGAACATGCTGCTCTCAGCCGTGGTTTGAGCGAACAAAAGCAGCTGCGGCCGCGACACGCCGACTCCGTTGCAGCGGTAGGCCGATAGGTTAACGGTGGTTTCTTGGCCTGCGTCAGCCAGTTGGCACGCGTGACGGTGCAAGTTGTACCGAGCGCGGGCCAAGAAACCACTGTTAACTTACCGGCCAGGATACAATCTGACACGCATCTACGAAGTTTAGTTCTGGGTCACCCTCTAGTCTTTGTTCTTTGCATGCAAGAGATGATTTCAACTTCGTGAAGTGTTCAGTACCTTCGTGCATGACGTAAAACACCAGAGGCGCACTAACGCACCTTATCGTACCTAATTTGTAGAGCACTACATGCACTTCAATCTATTCCCAGTGTATTCCACAGAATAGAGAATTTTCATTACACTAAAGGGTTAGTTGATTCGGCGCAAAATGCTTATGTTCTGCCATAAAAAACAAACTAGCGTGACTAGGACGACTGGTCGACGGCACTGAACCTGCGGTTAGGTTGTTTCAATGTTCGCCAACGGTGCAGCTACATTTATCGGCAGTGGTAAGAGATATGTAGCACCATATAAAGGAAACCACGCCAGGACAAAAGTCACGGCGCTGATTTCTAAGCTGTGGAACTCGGAGAATGCACGAAAACGGGAAGAGTGCAAACACGCGACTACCTTCGACCAAAACTGAAGTGAACACATCACGGTATCGCACTCAAGTTACCTTACTCGGTAGGCTTTGAACACATTCTTGTAGTTGTTGGCGCGAATGTCACGGTATCGCACTCAAGTTACCTTACTGGGTAGGCTTTGTGATGTATAGGACGGCAACATGCTAGGTGTCGACGGAAGCCAGTCGAGCTGAAAGAAGCGTCCCAAATTCTTCGCAGGAGCAAATAAATGAGAGAATAACAGGACTACTGCGTATTATTCAAGCACTGCTCTCATCATCAGATTTCTATCTCTGCGAGATTAACTATCTGCTGCTTTTTTGTTGGCCCGTTCTCCGTTACTATACTGAAGCGCGTTCCTCATATTCATATTGTGGTTCTGGCACGTAAAACCCGACGAATTGTTATTACTCTTGAAGGCTTTTTGTGCTAATGTCAAATTCAGTATTACCACTCTTTTCTGAACAAATGAAACTTCGTTGCCACCTGCAGCGAAACACGAATGCTCCAACGAAAATATTACAACGCATAACTCACCTTCACTTAGAGCGCTGTTGGTAGAACCATGAGGCCCGGCTCCTGGTACGCAGACACCAAGCCATGCTGATACGCAGATGCTCGATCGGTGAATCGGTCGTCCAAGCACATCTGCAGGAAGACGCGAAGTGCCCACCGCGGAAAGAAGCCGCACGAATCGTTGCCAACACAGAGCTTAAACCGCTGTTACTTGTCGACCATGCGGCTTTGCCTTTTATACCATTGTCGCCCCCACACGCATGCGCAAACTGTTTCAAGAATGGAACATTCGTCACGCTTTTTTTTTTTTGGCTGCTGTGCGCAAAGTCAGGTCTGACATGAACGCTATCAGAATCCAGTCGCATTTTATTTTTTATTTAAATTTTCGTTTTTATTTGTCCAGCAAGTGTCACGATTTCTTTAGGCTTATCAGCTGCCGATGCTGCTTGTACGCAAGACTGAAGAACAACGCACGCGCTTTTACGTGGCCGTAGTATAATAATAATATCTGGGGTTTAACGTCCCAAAACCACGATATGATTATGAGAGACGCCGTAGTGGAGGGCTCCGGAAATTTCGACCACCTGGGGTTCTTTAACGTGCACCTAAATCTAAGTACACGGGCCTCAAACATTTTCGCCTCCATCGAAAATGCAGCCGCCGCGGCCGGGATGTGACCGTAGTATAACTACGTGCAGTTTGCATGTCTTAAAGGAGGGGTGACAGAAAATTTGTGAACCTCTTTTGTTTTTCTCCCAATCAGTGGCGACAGTCTCGTTAATAATGGCAACGAAACTCATTTGCCCCAGCGCGAGACGAATGTTTATTTATATGTTCGTATATTAGGACCTCAAGCAGTTTCGATTTCGAAGAGCACTCCAGGGTCCCGTGACGTAGCCGGCCTACTCGTTAAAGAAGTACTGACATGAATTTTAAACATTTTCGTATTGTTGCTCCAAATAAAAATTACACCATTTCCCGCTAAAGGGGACCATGAGGCGATGCGAAGCCGGAGCACTTGCACGATCGCGTTCCGTTGGCGTTCTTTGGGCATGCTACCGTCCTCGCGTCGTGGAACGCGAAGACGAACGCTGCGCGCGTCTTTTTTCCCTCTAGCCTGGCCGTTAATTCTCACAGGGCGAGCGGGGAACGCGGTCGGCAGGCGTGCGAGAGGGGGGCAGCGTAGGAGAGGAGAGAGAGGGGGAGGGGACGCGCAAGCGCTGGTGCTCATCGCGGCGTTTCGCAGGAGAGAATTTCGGCATGACTAGCCCGCGTTTCAGAGTAAGAGTGGAAAGGTTGAGGAGAAAGGGGTAGTGGAGAGGGGAGGGGAGAGGGAAAGCTGGATAGGGGGAGGGTAGAGGGAAAGTGGAGAGGAGGAAGGGGAGAGGGCGAGTGGAGAGGGTACGCGCATGCACAGTAAGGGTGGTCACGCCGCACACCACCACCACCGGATTGAACTCCGCCATAAGATACTTCGCATCTAAAATTCGGCAGATGCCATGCTTTCTGGGAATCGGTTTCATGCGAAGCAGTCAGCGAGCACTTCTATGCTGTATTTTATGGCTTTGAGCCATGCGTTGCGAGGTTGATCAAGGTGATTTTGTAAGTGTAGTAGCTGTGTGCACATATTGGGCTTACCAGGCACGTCGACAACACTGGCGTTTAAAGTGTAAGTTATGGTGCGACGTAACGTCAGCCCTCACGTTCGAGTACATACGTCAGTATTATCGAAACTAAATGCACTTTACGGTGCAATCATGGGAATATCATACGTAACTTTCGTTAATGTATTCTTCCGGGGTCGAGCAATGCTTCATTATAGCTTGCTGAACCATGGGAATACAAATGTAATGTTTATTAGACTGCTATAAAAGCGCAGCCAACACTGGAAGCAGAGACGTTCACCTGACATGACGCTTGTATCGTAGGGGTACATGTTTCTTGCTTTGTTATACAATTATATACCCAGCACCACAACCACAACTGATGTTGCACCGACATTACGCCTTCATTGGGCGTTTTTCAAAAGCAGTTTCTAGACCTGGCGTGGCTCTGTGGTAGAATACCGCACTGCCACGCAGAATCCTTGGGTTCGATTCCTGCTGAGACCCTAGTTTTTATTCCTTCCATTCGAGGTCAACGCTGCCGATTTCGGTTTTTCTTAATGCTCTGGCATTTAAATTACCAATGTGTGTTCCCGCCGTTCCTGGGTAGATATAAAGTAGCAATCACCTGTGGCGCATACCCGTACACCGCGGCCCGTGGTAAACGGGTGTGTGCCACACGTGTCTGGAGGAAAGGATTTGACGATGTACGCGACAGGATTTTCATATTATTCATGTCATGACCCGACAGTCATATTCGTCAAATCTCTTTACCTTCCCATGCCAATTTTGGTCTACACCAAGTTAAGGAGGCGATCATGAGAGCACCCAGACGTAGGCGGCTAGATAGATAGATAGATAGATACGTAGATATAAACGCTCAAAGTGCCAAAGGTTCACTAAGAAATGCAGCAAATAAGAGAATTAATAAGCAGTAATCAGAATAAAAGTGACCGATCAATTGTGAGCATGACTCAGCCGGAGTGACATTCAAATTCGTCAATTCAGCGAATTGGTTAAGCATCATGTCATGATTCCTGCGTAGGTGGCGGTTCAAACTTCCGTGATCGAACTTTTGATTCTTCGACGCAGACGGGAAGGTAGCAGCGTCCACACTACCGCACAAGCATTGTTCGTTGTCGAATTCTTCGGTAGCTCTTTTGCGCACTCCTTGAAATGGGTAGCGTTCCGTATGTGTCAGTCTTGCGACAGTAATGAAGCTGTTCATTGCCGCTTGATGATCCTCTGCAGATCCTACCATGAACGTGTACAATGAACTCGTGGCTTCTTTAAAGTATGTTGTCACTAACGGTTACACATCGTGTGCACGGGCTCCACGACGTTGCTCCGTGTACTGCTTCGAAGAAGGTTATTTCTGTGCGAAGCACGGGTGCAACATTTTCATCGCTTGTGCAGGTTTTCCAAAGAAAAAAAAGACCTGTTAAGGCAGAGATATCTAGTCGCGTACTTCTTGGTCGTCGTCCATGCAGAGAGGAATGCAGTGGTATAGTCGTTAACGTATACTCTGATGGGGTGGTGAATATGTCACGCCATCTATCTATGCGTGCAAATAAGACATCAAGTTTCTGTTGAAACGTTATACGATGGCACTTACTTTTTTTGCTGGCAAGCAGAAGAGAAAAAAGCCGCAGTTTCGCATCAAGGGTGAAGCAATGATGCGATAGCAACAATTTTGAATGTTATGTGAAGTAAGGCTAACAGTTATCTATTTTAGCAACCAGCCCGGCGTAACTGAAGAATACGCCGCATAAGGAAACGCAGCCGCTGCAACGAGCGCAGCGACCTTCGTCGCAAACCGAGCGCAGAGAACAGCGCTTAGAAGGGTATGAGCCGTCTCCTGATCTATGTCAAAGCAAAGCGTGCGTGACCGCGCCCGACCGGGTAAAGCACGAAGTTTCGGCAAGAGCCATGGAGACCCCCCACGTACTCCAAGTTTTTGTCTCTGGGCTTTTGACTCGCACAAATTCACTTCAAAGTGCTGTAAAACGCTCCTGCATGAAACTGGGACTCTGTAAGTATTTTTTCGAGGAGTTATATACTACTGCCTGTAGCGAGTCCGCAATAAAAAAAAAACGATGTGTCGAATCATCTTACCCCGAAAAAACACAAGGGGAGGAGCAGTGATAATCAAAATATTTTTTCCTGTATCTGGAAATTTAACCGTGTTGCGTGCTCGGCTGTTTTGAGTCCTTAGAAGAACTGAAAATTAGCAATCAGTGTTCAGAACCTGCGCGAGAGCATGTACATCGACACCGATAATTAAATAGGTAACCTACTCATGAAACCAAAATTCGCCGATGATGGGCTGGAGTGCTTGAGATAGACATTCCTAAGTCATAACAGGCAATTCACCGCTATTCGTAAAGCGGGATGTATACAACAATTGCGCGTAGGTCGGAAAAAGAAATTGGAGCTCACTCAGACTCACTGAAGAAATACATTTTGCTCCGAAGGCTCACTCGGACTCAGACTCACCAGTTTTCGTCACTTGGACTCACTCAGACTCACTAAATGTTTTCTCAACCGGACTAACTCGGACTCAAACTCACCAACATATTACTCAGCCGGACGCACTCAGACTCAGACTCACAGCTTGACCTGTGTCAGTGAATCTGAGTGAGTCGATTCATGAGTCTGTTAGCGTTAAATTAGCTTTTTCGGTCATGGTGCCGATGCTCTTTAACACCAATATCTCACGTAATCGGTGCTCTACGATGCGCCTTTTGATCTTGCACCATCAAACACGTATTATAAGTGGCTTAAATCATGCAAGGACATTTTTATGGAATACGCGACTCGGACGAGATATATTATCAACAACTTCCCGTGAAAGAGTTTATATACGTTCAGGGGAATAGAATGATCGTTAATTTTGTTTGAACACCTTGAAAACATCAACCTTCTTTTTAAATATCGCGCTGAAACTGCAGCGTTCTTGTGAGTTTATGCATTTTAGTGCCTATATTTTTTTAATTTGAACTTGTTTCGGAGCAGCAAGCGTTCTGAAAGCTCACTTTGTTCGGTCTTCAGATCGTTTACGATACACTCTTGAGCACGTTTACCAATAAACGTTTTCTCAGGCTCAAAAAGGTGGCGTCTAAGTTCACGGTATCACGGTGAGCTATTATGATTGCTCTTTTTTGGGAGTTCCGGCATACTCCCAGTCAGATGGAATGAAAGAACTCCCTAAAACAGTGCTATAGAATGTGGCGCGATCATGCAGGTGCAGGTATTGCTCCGGGAAGTGTTGCAACACTCTCTTCGTTGTCGTAGTGTAGAAACTGTTTCGTTAGGTTTGTGACGTGTTTGTGGGCTTGTACAAGGAATCGCAATTTATTTATTTGCGGAATAATAGAGCACACAGTCGAACACCCCCTGTTTCTTCTGCAGATAGTTGGCACTTCCGCGTAAATATGTTATAATTCCCCATCGATTTCATTAAATTGATAAATGAGACAGACAAGATCAGTAACAGTCAAAATACAGACACTGAGAGACTGTACAGTTGTGTAGCATAAAGCTGTAAGAACAAATTATGTGCATTGCATTGAGATCATTGTGAAGACAGCGATTTGATTTGACCCTTTGGCTTAACGCCCATTACTTTCTTCGCAGGTACCAATGGTCATCAATAGTGTCCGACGAGGGATGTTCAGAAGCAACGAAAGCAAACAGAACTACGCAAATCAATAGTGTACCAAGACATCTGCAAGAGGAAAAAGGCTATCAACGGAGAAAAGAATTACTCTTGTGAAAGAAATAAACAGTTTAGTCGTTACAGATGATTGTAAGTATCCATACATCTGCTACCATGGGGGCAATTTACGCCTTAACGGATTATCAAATAATTGCGTTATAAAGTTTTGAACATGAGGAAGCTTATGTACACAAGCGACTCGGCAGTCGAACGTGTATGTAGGGCCTTTCTTTTATATATGAACGCCCATTATATTGGCGCCTAATTTGTTATTTATAGCCTCAGCAATGGCGTTGCCAGACAGGTAATTTGGGGGTAGCCCTCCCCCCCACCCCCCCCCCCCACTTCCAAAAATTTGGTGGGGAGCCCCTACCCAGCCTTATGAAGTGTAAAAAGTATATGAAGTGTTATGAAGTGTTATGAAGTGTAAAAGTGGAGAGTTTGTATTGCATCAAGCATAAAGATGATTGTGAAAGCGAGTCAGGCGATAGCAGCAGTTTCAACCGTGGAGTGGGTTTGTCGACGGGGGTGTTCGGCGTCGGAAGCGTTGGCATTCAATGCAGACGGATCAGTAACTGGTGAGCAGTCGAAGTAGACAAACTTTTTCAGTATAGATCGAAAAGATCAGCAATAAGTAACCGTAGAATAAAATAAAGAAAGCACAAAGCAAAACAGCTGGGTGAGTTGGTGACTGAGTATCGTAACGTATCTGTGAAGCCACTATTCGAGATGAGAGCTGGGGTAGTTGGCAAAAACTACTGACTTGAGGCATATATAATTCGCGCAAGAAAAAGGACGACGGACAAGACAAAAGCAAAAGACCCAATGCTAGATTTCAACTGAATGTTTCTTTTTGGTAAAACAGACAAGCCACATAACCAGCAGGACCCTCATGTAAGGAAGCAGTATTCACTCTGATAACGCTTTCCTCTCATTGCTCCGCGAACTTTTTTTTTCACTTTTTCCAGCTTGCCGCCAGCACGTCTAACTAAACAGGTCAATGTGTTGATTGGATTGGTGAACGAGCGACGGTTTACTTCACCTATCACCCGCTTTTCTTATGCAAAGCGCTTCAAATATTTTACTGCTTACATGCCACCTAAGCTGCCTGAACACGCGGGTGCTGTGGAACTGGGTAGTGCACATGCTCCTTCGGCAACGGTATAGCTAGATCGACTCCGGCCACTAAAGCATTGACTGAGGGTCGGCGTTCCTACAAACGGTCGTTCAGACAACGACCCCTTTGAACATCGCAGTACTTGCCCCACAACAAGGGAATCAAACTACTGAAACATGGCAGTAAAGACCATGACGCGTGGTGGGCTTTTCATCCCAGGCTGGAGCATCCTGCGTAGCACCCGCCATGTGGCACTTTGAAATTTTTGCGGCGCAGTGAAAATAACTAGAGGTGTTCAAATATCCGAAAACTTGGAATAACGAATAGGATGTCATTCTATATTCGATTTCATACTTTAATGGCATAGTGGACACTTGAAATACCCAATATTTTTCGAATACATTTCGAATAACCAGCACCGTCAGGAATATCGCAAAGGAGACGCTACAAACGCGAGGGGTCATATTTGTTGTTTTAATAACATAAGTAGCATGATGCATGCAGCCTAAGCTTTCACGGGACTATATCGACGTGGGTCCTCGGATGAAGGAGTTTGTGCCTAAAGCTACAGTGTGCCCGAAGCAAAAGTTACTTCTACGGCCGTCAGTTAACTTTTCCGCCCGTTATTTGAAGGCCAACACAAAAAAAAAAGAAACTAATTTCAGAAAGTGTACATACGGAGGAGCCTCAAAGTTTTGCCTTTGAAGTATTAGCGCAAGCACCAAGGAAAGCTCGTAAGCAGCAGTTTTCCAAACTGACACCGAACAAATATGCCGCCATTAAAGCCAATGCGAAATGACGCATTACAATGAACGGCATGACCTACAATATGTAGCTTCCCTTCATGGCTTCACAGAGAAGGGCATGTTGAAAAGTCTCGGAAGTGGCACACCTGGCCCTACGTCGTAGCAATAGCCAGTTGGCGGCCCGCGTCATCTGCTTAGGTGCACTCTGAAAGCTACTAACAAGAAAACTATACCACTACCAGCGCTTCGCTATTACCAAGATTGCCTCAGTTGTATATAGTCATTGCGAATTTAGCGAATGTAAAATTTCATTGCAGTTCAATTTTAACATGGTTGCTTTTCGACGAGCTGTTTCTTGAAGGGCCCCTTTGCTTGAAAGCATGATTTGTGCCCAGCACTCCTCATTGGCGTGATCGGGAAGAAAAGCGCCGCTTGCAGCGATTTTGCCACTCCGGTTTTGTTAAAGTGTGCTAATCGACCCAGCTATACGTTACCTCAACCGTTATCCTAGAGGCCCGCCAGAAAGAACAGTCCACAAGTATTCCTTCATACAGGAATGCGAGGACGTGTTCGTGCTTTGCTGTACTTGCATTAATGCATGCTTTGAAAGGAAGGTTAGCTCATAGAGGGTTCAGGAGGAAATCTGTGCGAGGAATGATTTAATGTAATCCGAACTGACTAAGCTATAGCGTGATTAAGATTTCATTTCGGTATATTAAAGCCGGCCTCTAGAACGAAACCATAGTCTTTCTTGGCGGTCATGTGATCAAGCCGCATTTACATGATGATGTCGTAACCCTCGAACTGACTAGGAGCTGCCAGCTCATGTCGCTAGAAGTTGCAGGGGAGAAAAACAAAATAAAATGGAAAAGGAAATTTAAGTGCACGGCTCCTGGAGTTCGGCCCCTTACACCCTCGCGCACTAGAAGCGTGCTCATGGAATCGAATCGGCAACCCACTTTGACCGCAATAAAGTGTATTTAGAACACAAAGAACACTAAAACATTGACATAAATAGACTTAAATAAGTGAAATAAATAACAAAGAAAAGCGCCCCCATCGCAGGAAGTGGCGCCACCGTTTCTGCTCAGAATCGTCACGTGTTCCGCAGTGAACACTGCAGCCTGCAGCGTGGTCAGTCGGACGTCCTCGAGCAGTCCCGGTCAAGACCACCGCCTTCCTCGCGTAGCATGGACCGAAAGCTGCTTCTATACGCCTAGCGAACACAGGCAGCCAGAGACAGAAGTCGGTGTGCATGCCTCCGGCCACGATGGCGGCAGCGTCCGTGCCATCACCTCCTCAGCTCGAATAGATTCACCAGAGGCGACACCACGGGCACCTGGAGGAATTGGAGCAGCTCCGCAACAAACGAGGAGGGAGCCCGTTGCCGAGAACACGGCCGGCCTCACGGCGATGCTGCACAGGACGACGGACATGTATACAAATGTGTCAGCAAACGCAAGACTCATTTCTACATATTAAAGGAGAACGTGAAAAAAGAAACGTGATACCTTTAAAATGAAATTAAATCAATGAAGTAGGCTCGTTATTAAGTATCCCTCTTTTGAAATGTTATTAACGCCAGTCGGACGGAACATGCACTCCGAGCTGCGGCTATACGGGCAGTGAGTTCCGCTCCGAGATCGTTGAAAGTAGCGAGGCATTGCTATATTCCACTGTACTTATATATGCAGCTTCAGTTTTTTTTTTTTTCGTATTATCAGTGCGAGATGAACTATGATGCGGCGAAAGTATTATGTCCGGTGGAAAAATGGCACCGTTTGAGTAAAAACGTTATTTAAATCATTTAAATTTGTGCACCTAGGTACGTAAATTGCCTCATTTTCTTTCAATACCCACTGTTAAGCTTCGATTACTTGAACCCCTTTGGGCCCAAATGCAAGAACACGGACAGCGTGCAAACATTCCCGGGCCTGTAGACGTTCCGGGGATAGAGGCGCAGAAATGGATGCCCAGACGCCCGAGAAACCGGAGACGCTGCTGCAGCGAAGGTGGAGCACTTGTGCGCCCTTGGCCTTGTGCTGTGAGCGAGAACGCGGTGAGCTCACGGCTCATCCGCGCCTGGCTTTTGAGTGTGGGAATGCCGGTGGCGCGATCCATGGCGCGATCGGTGGCGTGATCAGTGATGCGAACACAAGGTGATCCATATTTGGTCATGTCTGGAGGCGCCTGACGTCACACAAGTGTCTGGAATCCTTTAAAACGCGCTGAGAGAGCCTGGGTGGGGCAGACTTGACTGAGACTCTGACGGAACTCTGCTCCTCGGCTTATTACCTTTGTCAATTTGCAAACTTATATGTCCACTTTGGTTTAACGATGTAGTATTAAACTCTATTGCTTTGCTGCGCTGCGCCGTCGCGCCTGTACTTTCCTTCTCGTCGGTCCTGATGCAAGTTACGAGCACAACCTGCTGACGGCGGCGGTCGAGAGACCCTTAACAACTGGTTGGCAGCGGCGGGATGCTGCAGTCATTTCGACGACTCGAGGGCTGAGCTGCGACACGGATCCACGAGCCGCCTCGTCTACCAGGCCGCAACCAGATGCAGTGTTTGCGAGGGTCTACGCGGGATTCTTGGCTGTTGAGTGGTGAGTGCGGGACTTTGTCTGCTGAGTTTTGCCAGGCTTTTTCATTGGGGAAGCGTAACTGGTAATTCGAACTATTGTTGTCGCCAAGGTGGGCTGCGGCAAGATAGTCGTGTACAGTAGGGAAGGTCGCACTGAACACAGCCATGAATTTGAGGTTGCTGCGAAAACCGGAGTTATTACAGCTTGCAAAGGAGTTGCGTTTGGATGTTTCTGACGCACTCCGGAAACCAGAATTGATCGAGGCTATTAGTGCTCTGGAGGCTGAGGAAGATGAGCTGACGGAATGCCTTGAGATAATTCGAGAAAGGGAAGCCGCAAAAAGACAGGCAGATGAGCGTAGAGAACAGCAAGAGAAAGAGCGTGAGGAAAGGGAGCTCGAATTAAAACGACTAGAGTTTCAATGCTCGAGAGAGCGCGAGGAACGGGATCACGCGCTCGAGTTAAAGCGACTCGAGGTTGAAATAGAGCGCGTTCGAACGGCAGGGCAGAGAAGCGAGGCAAACAGTGCAGGGGAGCACGTTTCGTTGAAAATGACAGAACTAATTCGCCCTTATAAACTCGGAGAGGACATCGGGTTGTTCTTGGTGAACTTCGAGCGGACGTGTGAGAAGCAGGGGTTCTCCCGCGAGTCGTAGCCACAGCGCTTGCTCACACTCTTACCTGGCGAGGCAGCAGAAGTAATCGCTCGTTTATCCACTGAGGAGGTCGACGATTACGATAAAGTAAAATCCAGTTTGCTTAGGAAGTACAGGCTGTCCGCGGAGGCATTCAGGCGGAAATTCCGTGAAATGGAGAAAGGAAGGAGTGAGTCATACACTGAATTTGCCTATAAACTGAAGTCAAACATGGAGGAATGGCTAAAGGAGGAGAAGGCCTACGGTGACCACGCGAAGGTTGTTGAGTGTTTTTTACTAGAGCAATTCTACAACCGGTTACCAGAGAACCTTAAGCATTGGGTGCAAGATAGGCCAGATGTTAACTCTGTAGCCAGAGCCGCCGAGCTAGCAGAGGAATTCGTCACACGTCGAGCTCGCGAAGGCAGTGACAGTGGTCGAAAAAGGGCTCCCGATTTTAGGTTCAAGCCAAGAGAG
The DNA here is from genome assembly GCF_013339695.2 of Rhipicephalus sanguineus. Classification (NCBI taxonomy): domain Eukaryota; kingdom Metazoa; phylum Arthropoda; class Arachnida; order Ixodida; family Ixodidae; genus Rhipicephalus; species Rhipicephalus sanguineus. The sequence goes on along the minus strand of NC_051176.1, from coordinate 84,653,985 downwards.
GGCCTGTGAAAACGAAGGAAGAGCCTGAAAGTGGGAATGCCCGAACCGTAAATATGTCGGAGTCGGAACGGAACACCGAACATGCGTTAGAACAGCAAAGGAAGCTAGAAACGAGGAAACCGTTCCTTTGCTATAACTGCCATAAACCCGGTCACATTGCGGCGCAGTGTAAGAAACCAAAAGTAGTGTTTCTATCCATCAGTGGCAGGGACGAGAATATCGAGCTTCTCGAACCCTACATGCGCGACCTTGAAGTGAACGGGAAGCCATGCCGCGTACTGCGCGATTCTGCGGCTACCATGGACGTAGTTCACAGCTCGTACGTAGAAACGCAAATGTTCACGGGTGAGTGCGCGTGGATCAAGCAGGCAGTAGAGTCGAGCAGTGCATGCCTTCCCGTCGCAAAGGTCCTTTCGGCACGCTCGAGACGGAAGCTGCCGTGTCGCCGGCACTCCCTCCGCAATACCCTTACCTGTTTTCGAATAGATCTGACAAGATGCTGCGCGAGAGAGGGCAGCTGTTTGGGGAAGCTAATGTGATGGCGCTAACGCGTTCGAAAGCACGGGAACTCGCTGCGAAGGCAGTTGCCGAGTCCCCTTTAGCTGAAATCAGCCTGTCGCAGGACTCCCCAGCAGAGGTCGAACTTGCGCCAGCATTACAACAGCAGGAGGTCCCATCCGTGGAGGATGAAGCTACGGCACAGGCACCATCAGAAATATTGGAAGATCATTCCAGAGATTTATTTGTAGCGCCTACGTCGCAAAGCTTACAGCGACTGTTATTGGTAGACAGCGTGGCCTTGAGGGATCAACAAAATAAAGACCCGAGCTTGCGAAACATCCAGAGCAGGGTAAATGAAAAGATAGCCCCGAAAAACATAAGTTATTATGAGAAGGATGGCATACTGTACAGGAAGTATGCTGACAAAAGGGGTGTAATGTTTGATCAGCTGGTCGTGCCCCAAGCTTATCGAGAGGATTTACTGCGCTTGTCGCATGGAAGTTCTTGGGCTGGTCATTTAGGCGTCAAGAAAACGAAGGGACGGTTGTTGCAGGAGTATTATTGGCCAGGTTGTTTCCGCGACGCAGAGCGATTTGTAAAGACATGCGACACGTGCCAGCGTGTGGGGAAGCCGGGTGACAAGTCGAGGGCGCCGATGAAGCTGGTGCCTATCATCACAGAGCCGTTTCGGCGGCTCGTAGTGGACACTGTAGGCCCACTGCCGGCGACATCGTCGGGGTACCGTCACGTGCTGACCGCGATATGCCCAGTGACTAAATTCCCCGAAGCGGTTCCACTTAAAGAACTTAGCTCTGTGGAAATAGTTAACGCGCTCCTTTCCATATTCGCACGAGTTGGCTTTCCCGCCGAAATACAGTCGGATCAAGGCACTGTGTTTACTAGTGCTCTTACCACTACGTTTTTGGAAAGGTGCGGAGTAAAACTAATTCTTAGTTCAGTCTACCACCCTCAGTCTAACTCCGTAGAGAAGCTCCACTCCGTTCTGAAGCGAGTGTTGAGGGCGTAATGCTACGAAAGGAAGACGGACTGGGAGCTTTGTTTGCCGGCTACCATGTTCGCGTAAGGACTGCCCCGCATGGAACAACGGGGTTTTCACCAGCCGACCTCGTGTACGGCCGCTCGTTGCGATCTCCGCTTCGCTTGCTTCGACAATCGTGGGAAGGCCGAGCCGAAGATCCAGTAGTGGTCGAGTACGTTCTCAAGCTACTGGAGCGTTTACGAAGCGCTCAACGGCTATCAGAGCAAGCCATGGCTAAAGCGCAGCATAGGTCAAAAGTGTACTATGACCGCACAGCCAGAACCCGTCGATTCGATGTCGGGGACAAAGTAATGATACTGCGACCGTCGCAGAAAAACAAGTTAGAAGTGCAGTGGGAAGGTCCCGCCAACGTAGTTGAAGAGCTTTCTGACACAAACTACGTGATAAGCCTGCCTGGAAAGCGAAAGATACAACAAGTGTATCATTGCAATCTGCTCAAGCCATACCGAGAACGGGAAGCAGTGGTATGCATGATGGTAAACATAACCGAGGAGATTTCAGTTGAACTTCCAGGGCTTGCGTCAGTCATAAACGGTGAGGGTGGTGAACCACTAATCAAATAATTAATATCGAAAGCGCAGTTGGAGCCGGAGCAAAAGATCGAGCTCCAGGATCTTCTGAAAGAATTTCAGGATTTATTTGTAGATAGGCCAGGAAGGACCTCAGTTGTTACTCATGACATCGAGCTGACATCCTCAGAACCCGTGCGTAGCAAAGCTTACCGAGTGTCACCGCGCCAACGAGAGATTATGGATTCCGAGGTGAAGAAGATGTTAGAATTAGGCGTGAATGAGCCCTGCGAGAGCGATTACACTTCGCCCTTAATTTTAGTTAAGGTGCCGGGAAAAGATCCACGCCCTTGCGTGGATTATCGCAAGCTAAACTGGATCACCAAAGATCAGATTTACCCAATACCAAACATTGATGAGCGCATTGAGAAGGTTAGTGGTGCTCGATATATTTCCACGCTGGATCTTGTTCGAGGCTACTGGCAGGTTCCTCTCACCGAGAGGGCTAGCAGATCTGCAGCGTTCATATCACCATTGGGAACGTTCCGCCCTAAGGTATTAAGCTTCGGTTTGAAGAATGCACCATACTGTTTTTCAAGTCTTATGGACAAGGTGTTACGAGGACTAGAGGAATTTGCTTTACCCTACTTAGACGATGTGGCGATATATTCGTCCTCTTGGTCGGAACACATGCAACATCTGCGAGTGGTTCTAACGCGTTTGCGTGAAGCGGGACTAACTGTGAAGGCCCCTAAATGCCAACTAGCTCAAGCTCAGGTGATCTACCTAGGTCACATGATCGGACAAGGACGCCTCCGACCTTCTGAGCTCAAGGTGGCTGCCGTGCGCGATTTCCCGCAACCACGCTCAAAGACAGATATCCGCTCATTTCTGGGGGTTGCAGGATACTATCAGCGTTACATCCCGAGATATTCGGAATTGGCTAGCGCTTTAACTGACGCTCTCCGGAAAACTGAGCCACAAACTGTCGTCTGGGATGACCGTAAAGAGAAGGCTTTCAAAGCATTAAAAGCCGCCTTAACAAGTCAACCTGTGCTGAAATCACCTGACTATTCGAAAGAGTTCATAGTTCAGTGTGATGCTAGTGAGCGAGGCATGGGAGTAGTGTTGTGCCAACGAGGAGAGGACGGTGAACACCCAGTTCTTTATGCCAGTCGTAAGCTGACTGTGTGAGAACAGGCGTATAGCGCAACCGAGAAAGAATGTGCGTGTCTCGTATGGGCAGTGCAAAAGTTGTCGTGCTACCTTGCAGGCTCGAGGTTCATAATAGAGACCGACCATTGTCCTCTCAGATGGCTGCAGACAGCTTCTTCCAAAAATGGTCGCCTCCTGCGCTGGAGCCTCGTTTTGCAGCAGTATTCATACGAAATACGGTACAAAAAGGGGAGTCTCAATGGCAATGCCGATGGCTTAAGCCGAAGCCTCTAGGGCATGAAGTGGCCTCGATTGTTTTTCTTCCTGACGTAGGTTTTTGTGTTATTATTTCTTCCGTAGCTTTGGAAGACCTGTACGTCGTCAGGTGGGCAACGAAATTAGGGGTGTGTTTAGTACTTTGTACGAGTAATAAGGTTGAGACGTTTGTGTTTAAGGTAAGCCTGGCGGGGCTCAGTGGGTACTTGTCTCGCACTTGCTTCTTCAATGGCTTTGTTATCCTGTGTTTTTCCGTGGATTGTTTGTTCAGTCGACCGGCTCTACCATGGCGAGGATCTTGCCCTCCCAGAGAGAGGACTTCGTTGTCATCCGGCATCTCTTCGGACGCCACGTCGGTTCCCAAACTCTTGGCAGGAACGACGGAAGTACCAGTGGTTTCCCTTCTTGCTGATGAGAGACCTGAACCTGTGTGGTGTGATGTCTCGGTCGACGAGCTTTGTCCTGTACGGCGCCGTCTCACCAGAGTGGCAGCAACCAATCACAGTCATCTCGGTGGATGCTCATGGTGGCGCCAGAACTTGCGCGTGGACCGGGGCCCATATCACCACCCGGAGCTGCCTGGCGACCAGCCCCACCGACGAGCCCCTGCGGTGTCGCCCGGAGAAGGAGCTCGTACCATTGTCTTTGGCCACTTTTTGGCTTTCGCCATTTGCTGGATTCCATTGTAGTTCGCCTCCAGCCTCCGGCGAGCCTCGACAACATCAGAGAAATCTGGCGGAACTACCTTACGAGACGGAACAGGGCCTAGAACCAGGTATCACGTACCGTGCTCCAGGTTAAGAAGGCGAAGAGCTGCGACGACTGATCCCTGTTGACAGTGGATGCTGTCCCCTGCCATTCGGGATCTCCATCCGCGAGGGGGCAGTCTGTTAAGCTTCGATTACGTGAAACCCTTTGGGCCCAAATGCAAGAACACGGACAGCGTGCGAACATTCCCGGACCTGTAGACGTTCCGGGGATAGAGGCGCAGAAGTGGATGCCCAGACGCCCGAGAAACCGGAGACGCTGTTGCAGCGAAGGTGGAGCACTTGTGCGCCCTTGGCCTTGTGCTGTGAGCGAGAACGCGGTGAGCTCACGGCTCATCCGCGCCTGGCTTTTGAGTGTGGGAATGCCGGTGGCGCGATCCATGGCGCGATCGGTGGCGTGATCAGTGATGCGAACACAAGGTGATCCATATTTGGTCATGTCTGGAGGCGCCTGACGTCACAGAAGTGTCTGGAACCCTTTAAAACGCGCTGAGAGAGACTGGGTGGGGCAGACTTGACTGAGACTCTGACGGAACTCTGCTCCTCGGCTTATTACCTTTGTCAGTTTGCAAACTTATATGTCCACTTTGGTTTAACGATGTAGTATTAAACTCTATTGCTTTGCTGCTCTGCGCCGTCGCGCCTGTACTTCCCTTCTCGTCGGTCCTGATGCAAGTTACGAGCACAACCTGCTGACGGCGGCGGTCGAGAGACCCTTAACACCACACATTCTGGTAAAGACCGAGCAACATAGGGCACCATTTTTTGGTGCTGTATGTTGGATTGCTCCGAGAATGTGAACAAAACGAATGAGGTGCGTGATTTCCTGGCTTATCAATGCGGGATAAGATTTACGCCTTGTGCTCTTGTTTACCTATAGATCAAAAGACGTTACAAAATAACCTTTCCGAAAGCTTTGAAAGCTTACAAATGTTGAGCTGATGTTAAGGTTTAAAGCGTTGTAGATGCCTAGGCATGTGGTAGAGTCGATATAATCAATTAGTGCTTCGCTTACTGAGCAGTGGCTAACGTGTTTCAGCTAGGGGTGTGCGAATATTCGAGTTTCGGATTCGAATCGAATAGTTCCTAATCAAATAATTCGACTCGATTTTCGAATAGCTAGTATTCGAAGTTTCGAATAATTCGACAAGACGAATATCTAAAACGCGACGAAGGCCAATGGTGCAACTTGGTTAGGGTAGGGTGGCTAAAACCAGCGCTAACGTCGCCTTTCGTTAAAACTTTCACCACCATCATGGTTCAAAAGCGAGCGCACGCTGATCTTAAAGGAGATTATGTCATTTCCGCACCTAGAAAAACACGTGAGAAAACTGACAAGCCCTTCACAACTTCGCTCCCGAAACGAAGGCACGGCCTTCATGCATAGTTCGGTCGCATATGCCGCAAGCGCCCTAAAACGACCTGACTTTGGCCTGCGAAACCCTCGGTGATTGGCCTTGCATAAAAAAATTTCACGCTGGGCACCCGCTACTACCGCACTGCACCACTCGTTCATAAACTCCTATCGTTCCGGCGCGCAGTTAAAACGCTGCTGTGAACGTGCGCCCGAAGATTTTTGTGCCCGGAGCACCATGGCGATGAAGCACCACATTACCGTTGTCAGATGAGTCGTATTGCGGGACCATAGGGACAAAAAAAAAAACAGCTACCTACCGTACCCCCCTCTGTTAGTAGGTTAGGAGTGGCGCTGCTGACTGGAATGGCGGCTCGTCTATCAACATGCTTGCGCGCCCATAAAAGCTTAAACAAAAGCCACTCCCGAACAAGTGCGTAATAAAGCTGTCAGCACACCGTATTTTCCTTGATTTTTCCTTTGTCTTGCCGTAACTGGCGGTACACATTTCGCGTAGATATACTATTCGATATTCGATTCGATATTCGATATTTTTGGCCACTATACGGCACTATTCCATTCGAATTCGATTCGACATGAAATTTCACTCTTCGCACACCGCTTTGAGCTCTAACAGGACCACCGATCCGCTTGCACATTAACTGCTTAAGGTGTAACTCTTTGCGTGCGTGCAGGCGTGCGTCCTTGTGTGCGTGCGTTGTGTGTTGATTGTGAATCGCCTACGAAGAGTGGAATGGCAGAGGACGGGTTGCTATATCATTCGTGCGCATATTGATCAAGAAAAGGAGGGATCTCGACGCTGATTCCTCAGAGACGGCCGACAAAGACCATTGATAGCTCAGATTTAGTTTTAACCCATTTTAACTGCCTGAGGTATATCTGTGCGAAATTATTGTATCTCGTGCGTTATTCGGCATCTTGGTGTGGGTGTTGCACTTAGAACACTAAAACCTGACGATTCGATTCGTGACACGCTTTGGCTTAATCAACGGATATGGTAATGGTAGAGAGGCGTTTGGGAACTAAATTATTCCGGAAGACTGTGGTAGTAGGTACACAGGTGTCCTATAATGTCAGCAAGCATGGTCGAGATACGGGCACAAACGAAGGCAGCGCGCACTTCAGAGTATGAGGAATAAAACCTGCAGCGGCCACTGAATATGCTTCGAACGACTGCCCCTTAACAGTTCAGGCGAAGGAAGGGTTTTCAACGGTCGTCCCAGGGGAGATTCAATGTGATCATATTTATTGGAGGCCAGCCGCTCTTCTCAAAAACGCTTGCTTCCTCCACGCGCGGCAACCATCACTGGCCGTGCTTTTTCTCTTGAAAAAATAACTGACGATTTTGTATTACGTTTTATATTCCCCAATAAAGTTCGTTAAATGGATGCCCGTAGTCACGCATAGAATTAGGTTTAGAATCAATCTAGCCCTTTACACTTCACAAAATTTAACAGCGGCAAAGTACTTCCGCCTCGACATAGAGATTGTGCGAGGACACTACAGGTGCTTTACCTTCATAGCGTTTTTATAAAAAAATCTAATTTATAAAGAAAACAAAAGTACTATACACTGATGCGTTCGGATCACGGAGTGAAAGAGAAAATATCCCATACAGTCGAAGAAAATGAAGCATTATTGAGTGGGGCCCCTGCTGACCTTCCGTGTTCTTTCTGGAAAAGGAGTTATCTTACCGCGCACGTAGCCTCCAAATGCAGCTGCTCCGGGTAGCCTGCCTCGGCCAACAAACGGGGCATCGCGCAGAGGAGGTGGATGCGGGGATCCCGGGCGAAGTGTCCTAGGCTGTCGGCGGAATCGACGGCGCCACCACCAATGACCTCGAGACTCCTCCTCATGCCAACCTCCAGTGGACGCGTACTGGGCTTCTTCGCACTGCGTTGACAGCAGATGATGGCAGTGAACCAGGGTGTAGCCAGGGGGGGTTGGGGGGTTCAAGCCCCCCCCCGAGAAAATTTTCAGTTTTGCTTGTGTATATATACACGCTCACATACAAACGCACGCACGAACGTACATAAAGTATAGTTGAACCCCCCCGAAAAACATTTCTGGCTACGCCTCTGCAGTAGACAGTATGCTTTTGAATCGCGCCGATGTTATAACGCTCACGCTCTTCCACTGAAGTGTTTCCGGGGTTACCCTAAGGAAATATTTCTGAATAAAAAAAAATCTGTACCAACAGTCATTCTATAACGAGAATAAAATAGTGGAATTCTCGCGTTTCTGTGGTGCTTTTAAATCTATAAATTCTGCAAATTTAACATGCTGAAACCTAGCCATGACCACGAGGCACACCGTAATGGAAGAAGCTCTGGAATAATTTTGACCACCTTGAATTCTTTAACGTGCACCTAAAACTAAGCCCACAGGAGTCCTTTTATTTCGTCCCCATTTATTTGCTCCCTCATGGGTAGTGAACTGAATCCGAATTCTCGTGCTTTGAAGCGACACGCCGTAGTCCATAAGCCGCCACGGCGGGTCAGTTTTGCTTTGTCACTGTGTACTAATGCAAAGAAATTGCTATATACGGAATATAGTAATCTAAATCATTGTAAATGCAGCTGTGCTATAGTAGGACATGAAGACTCAATACACTACAAAATTTTTGGAGTGTCAGTAGAGAGCACCCAAAAGTAACTATTTGACTTTCTTTTAGACTTCAGTTTAGCGGTCACGTACAATGAAATTTCACATTGGCTAGAGTCATTATCATTGTGTACCACTTAACCAATCTTGCCAATACCGAAGGGCTGGTAATGCTATTTAAACAGCTCCTAAGGAGATGACGCGTGCCACCTCGTGGTAATTCCTATGACGTAAGTCCACGCATGCACCTCCGAGATCCTATAACGGCCTCTCTCTCTGAAGCCATGACGAGTGGTTTCGCGTTGTTGGTCATGCACTCAATTGTGATGCGTCATTTGCGAGAAACTTTAATGGTGGCATTTTCTTTTTGGTGTCTGTATGAAAACCTGCTATTTTTGCGAGCTTTCCGTGATATTCCCGCTCTTGCGCGGAGACTTCCCTATTTGCACTATCTAAAATTAGGGTTTTTAAGAAGTGTAAAATTTTGTCGCCGTTCCGCTTTAAACCATCACCATAGGAGAAGTAATATATTAGAATTATTTGATAGTGTGCGCTTAGGCACGTCTTCAATCGAACTAATGATGAGACGTAAAAAAAACAAATTCGGCAGATCCCACGCGTTGTGGGAATCGGTTTCAATGCGTAGCAGTCAGCGAGTACTTCTATGCTGTACTTTATGCCTTTGATCCAAGCGTTACGAGGTGGATCGACGCGTCTTTGTAAGTGTAGTAGCTGTGTGCATATTATGGGCTTACTTAGCCAGCACGTCGACAACACTGGAGTTTAAAGAGTAACCTATGGTGCGAGGTAACGTCAGCCCCCACGTTAGACTACATACGTGAATATTATGGAAACTAAGTGCACTTTATGATGCAGCCATGTGAATATCATGTGTAAGATTCGGGGACGATCAATGCTTAATTGTAGCTTGCTGAATCATACTGATACAAATGTAATGTTTATTAGACTGCTTTATAAAAGCAGAGCCAACACTGGAGTCACAGACGTTAATCTGGTATCACGCCTGTATCGTAGTAGTACATATGTAGAATTTATTGCTTTCTTGAAGAATTATATAGCCAGCACCACAACCACAACGGACGCTGCACCGACATTAGGCCTCCACAGGCTGTTTTTCCAAAGCAGTTTCTAGACCTGGCGTGGCTCTGTGGTAGAATACCTCATTGCCACGCAGAATGCTTGGGCTCGATTCCTGCTGGGATCCTAATTTTTAATCTTTTCATTCGTCGGGTCAACGCTGCCGATGTCGGTTTTTCTTAACGCTCTCGCATTTAAATTACCAATGTGTGTTCTCGCCGTTCCTGAGTAGATATAAACTGTCAATCACCTGTGGCGCACAGCCGTATACCGAGGCCCGTGGTAAACGGGTATGTCGGCACGTGTCTGGAGGAAAGGGTTTGAAGACGTACGCCAGAGGATTTTCACGTTATTCATGTCATGACCCGACAGTCGTATTCGTCAAATCCTCTTACCCTTCTATGCCGATGTTGGTGTACACCAAGTTAAGGAGGCGATCATGCGAACATTCAGACGTAGGCGGCTAGATAGATAGATAGATAGATAGATAGATAGATAGATAGATAGATAGATAGATAGATAGATAGATAGATAGATAGATAGATAGATAGATAGATAGATAGATAGATAGATAGATAGATAGAAACGTTCAAAGTGCCAAAGGTTAGCTAAGAAATGCTTCGCACTTAAAACGTCGTTCTTGTATACGTCTTGGTGTAGTTCTAAATCCTGCGCTTAATGCAGCTCCACTACCGTAAAATCTGAGAAAGTGCGTAGCACGGGCAACCTAGCGATTCCCTTGGCGCTTGCCACGGCCTCGGCGATCGCGCGCTTGGAGAGGCGGTGGCGCCCTCTGCTTCGCGGCACATGTATAACCCGCATTGTTCAGAAGCGTTGTTTGCGATTTTAGGTAAATTATTGCGAATAAGTGTTGGTTCTTTACGTAGTTTATATTATTTTCGACCTTGTTATTTTGTTTTGCACTTTTTTTTAGCATTGTTTTAGGCTTGTATTGACCTCTGCGTGACCATGCGACAGGAGACAATGGATGGACGACAAGCTGGTCCGTTAAAGTGTTACGCCTTTAAAATTATGCGTGGCTTTGCTCTCGCAAACATCAAAGACCAGCAGAGCTGAGGGTAGCGTAGTAAAGTAGTATCAAACTCCGACTCCACCGGTCAGCCGGCCACGTTCAGGAGCCTCGAGATCTTCATTTCATCACCTACGCGAACTCGGCTTCCCTCAATCTAAACTCGGTTTCTTCTCTTCTGCGACGCTTGGTTTGAGCTTCCCTAGCTCTCGATTTAGGATCGGATCGCGGTCGCCGGATCCACTCACACTTAGCTTCTCGACGGCGTTGCAGTCTAGCGGCTTCTTACTCGGGACTCCTGACGGTAGCTTTTGCCAGTGCTAAGCAAACGCCACGTCTCTTCTTTTCTTGCGATAGCAGTTACATGGACACTATCGACGGCTTTTTCCGTCATGTCCCGTATAAAGTACAAATTGATAACGTCCCCCCGCACATCGTGGGTTCTACCGCGGGTAAAAGCGCGCGAGCGGGGGCGACTTACGCGGCTGAAGCAGAGATAATAAGAGCCGGTCCATCTCCGTCGCTAGGAGTGCGCATGCGATACCATTACACCGCTCGGGAGGCCTGCCGTCGAAACAGAGAGGAAACGCCCAGGCCATCTTGAACGAGCACCAAAAGGCGCGAGGGGGTGGAGGGTTGGGTGCGATTTCGCTCGAGCAGCAACATTAAACTTTGATTCCAAGGGTGTGGTCGCGATAGTTGGCGCGCGCGCTCTCTCGGCAGCCATCAGCGGGCGGCTCGTATACCCTTCTACGTGCTGCGCTCTCAACGCGAAGAAACTGTGCCGAAAGAGCTTTGCTCCCTGCAGTGGCCGTATTCCCTTACACCAGCGTTTTGTAGTTAGGCGAGATAGTCGGGTCCAAAAGAGTTAGCTGCAAGCCTCACTTCGTATACCATTATAATTTGTCGCTGTCGCATTCATTGCTTCGCCCTTGCGGTGAAACTGCTGATTTTTTCCATTGCAGGAAAGAGGGCAAAGCAAACGCCACGTCACTTGTTTTTCCGTTGCAAGAAAGAACCTCCGATATATGCTACCATAACACGTGCGCTGTTATAGCATTTCACACGCTTCAATTTCTTGGCACTTGTGCGAAATGAAATTTATTACTCCCCGTAGTTGTATGACTCAGTTCGGCGTTGCAAAAGGTGAACAGTACAATATAAAGGATCTCTGTGACCGTTTGGTTAATTCGTTGATTCCCTTTTTTACTGTCATTTACCCGATATCATCGAGCAGCGGCCGTGTTTTCTTTGGTGTTTTTCTTATGTTTTTCTTCCTTTTATAAGGATATCAGAGCGACTACGCCATCGCTGTTTTTTTACCTTCCTTACGGCAAACCAGCCTGGACTAGATATATATCCACAAATTCGTTCAATAGCGCCTCTGACAGCGCTCAGTCGTGCATGCTCTCCCTTTAAGCTGAGGCCGCGGCGGCTGCATTTTCCATGGAGGCGAAAATGTTTGAGGCCCGTGTAGTTAGATTTAGTTGCACGGTAAAGAACCCCAGGTGGTGGCAATTTCTGGAGCCCTCCACTACGGCGTCTCTCATAATCATATCGTGGTTTTGGGACGTTAAACCCCAGATATTATTATTAGCTTTAAGCTGAGGAATTCGCGACGTAATTCGTTGCTTCAGAGCAAATCCTGCTAAATTCTAGCTATCGATTGAGCCATAATGCTGTTTTGAGGCTTAAGATTATTAAAAATTTATTTTAAACTAGACCGAAATAGTTTACGCATGCGTTTTACGGATTCTGGACAAATACGTCTCAGGTTAACAGCTTACACGAAATATTTAGCAGTGTTTTACAAATCATGTCGGCATAAAATTGTTTATGTAGTTGCGATACCGCTTTTATTGCTGAGGTGTGCGAAAAGTAATATAAAAATTATTACTAAAAAATCAGATGGTAGTCGATTAGCTTAACGTATTCATTTAAATGCAACAGAATTAATGTTCCGTGCACAGCACTCGCAGAGAAATTGTTTCGGAATTACCACGTGTTCAATAGCACTTTCCTATGTAAAACTTGTTATCCACGGGAGATGATTTGAGCAGAACTTCGTCGCGAGGCAGCTTTCTAATAAGGCGAGTTAACATGCATAAGCCGCTGTACATCGTCGTGAACTGACGACGCATATCTGGAATATGAAGCACGGGTAAAATATCGACGCCAAGACCACATCAAAGTAAAAATAACGTACTCGAGTCAAAAGCGCAACGTGCGTACGCTCCCTGAAAATTATAACGATGAATGCAGAATTCGCGAAGCGACAGAAGAGAGGACACAGCTAGAGCGCTGAACTTCCAACGATCGACTGCTCGGCGTATTTAGATTTTATACGATCGATCATACAAAACTATGCGATACGTAGTTTAATACGCAGCCACATCGTTAATAAGTTGCAACATCTGGAAGAACGGCATGAAATGGTATTTAGGGCCAAGCTGAACCCAACTGAATGATGTGGTACTCGGCTATTAAGCGCTATAATTACAGCTCAAGTTCACAACGTGACACTTCACAATCGGTACTACACTATATAAAGTGTAGCTAGTACAACACAACCGAGGCGACACAACAAAAAAGCAGCATAACCCCGCCTTTCCGTCGCCATGTTTGTTTCGCTTAAGTTATACAATATATGATATTCAAAGAGCAACAAAGCTAAGGGAAGATGAAGGTTTGAATAAATGAAAAACCTTTCAACAGTGAATGTCGCTGGAGCCGTCCTTTGGTCAAGATGATCGGTCCTCTCGTCGAAGCGTTGACTTTAACGAAATTCCCTGTGCAACGATTTTTCCTCACTTTATAGGCTAATAGCTTTACAGCTTATTCCTTCTTTATATGTATTTTTCAAGACATAGAAATCTACAAATGCTATTTTCCGAATAAAAAAAAGAACTTAAAGAAATTCCGTTGAGCACTAGGGAGCCAGGAGGGGGGGGTGCGAGCCCGCTCCCGTAAGTATTCAATTTAGATTTTGCACGTGTATGTACGCGCACGCATACAAAAGCACGCACGAACAAAGTAGCAAAACCGCACCTTCGAATATACGGTCGTCCAGGGCCCCTTGACAAGGCCACCGGTTGGTGCCTGGTTCCTTGAAAGGTTCGTGCCTGGAGCACGGCGTTGCAGCGGCACGCGGTGTCCGTGGCGCCAGTCTCAAAGAGCAGGTCTCGCTCGGCTTCCTGGAACTGCCTTCTCCAATGTCCCAAGCCAGGTCTGTCGGCCTTGTTCCACGGCTTGGCTACGATGTACCGGCTGTCTAGAAGCACATCCTCGATGGCCAAGCCACTGGACACGCAGGACACGTCATCCGATGTATCAAGTGAATTTGCGCCGAGGAACAACCGGGAAGGCGTCTCGAAAGCTGGCGACACTCCGGAGAAAGCGGCCGCCCTGTCGTCAAGGTTACGCTTGATTCCAGTGCCGTTGGGTACATTCCTGTCCATTGTGGGTACTGGCGCGATGCCGTCGTTCTCTGCGATGGTGTCGAGCGCGTGCACTTCGCCTGGCTCCCGTGTTCCAAAGCACGAGCAAGATTTCGGTGATGATTATGAATGTGCCGCATGAGCTTGCTTGCTTGCTTGCTTGTTCCTTGCATTTGGCTCACACACACAACGGGCGATTGGCCAAAAAGCCGGCGGTTACAGTCAATTGGAACATTGGGTTAAAAAAAAATCAGGGAAGGGAAAAGTGGCTTTTTTCAAGTAGAATAAGGCGATTCTCGTGTTACGAGAAATGGAAATAAAGAAATAAATAAGATTTCGTTTTGGGGGAGGGGGGATGAGAAACCAGAAATTGATAAACAATGGATTAGCAAGGTACTCTCATTGTGTCAATCAGGAATTCGCAGAGGGCCCCGCAGACGTTCCTTTTACTGTATTCCAATGAAGCAGCCCCAAAGGAGAGGATATTTAGAGTACTTAGTAGTATTCCTAATTTTTTGAATAAAAATTGAAAGCATTTTTTCCTTTGATTTTTAAAACGGTGGCATCTTAGTAGATAATGGTCGATATTTTCGGCTTCGTTACAGTTGGGACAAAAAGGGGATGGGACCAGACCAGACCTGTTTAAGTAGAAATTAAGCGGTGGAATACGACATCTTAATTTAGTGATGGATACTTCGAATTTACGCGTGGGACACGATTTATTATCCCATGCAAAATGCAAGTGCGAATATTCTGAATTCGGTATTTTAATCTTTCCTGAATCTTCAAAAAGGGAAAATTTTCTGAACCTCGCCGCTGTGACATAAGCTGTAAGAGGCATAACTGACAAAACTGGGCCTTCAAGGGATACTCTCACGAGTGAGTCAGCCATCTCGTTTACAGATATACCACGATGACCTGGAACCCATATTAACCTCACTTAGGCGAATGTTTATGGGGATTAATGATCTGAATGTGTTTAGAATAACTGACTCCGAAGTTAAAGTGAGGGAAGAACACACAGATAATGAATCAGTCACTATAACAGCTGCCGAATGATTTGCTGGAAGTTTTTGAAGGGTTAAAATAATTGCCGTTAACTCCGCTTCAAATATAGGAGTATAATCTGGAAGGCGTAAAGAATATGACCAGGATAATGATTGGGAGAAGATACCCACACCTGCTCTCTTCTCATTCATGGATGCATCTGTTGCAATAACATTATTCATTCCTAATTGTGAGAGGTGATCTTCTAATACGCCAATTAAATACATAGAAGGCAAGAGTTTGGCATTTGCTGGGAATATGTCATCGAATTCTATTTTTATATTGGATATGGATTTATCTAATCGAATGATTTTAGATATATTAACGTTTAGGGGTTCCAGTAATGTTTGAACAAATAAAATCTGAGGTTTATGAAGACGGGACCAGTGCTCATTGAAAAAAGCATTCGACTCAGCAAAAAATACGAATTGCAACCGTCTGGGAGTATGAGCTGTTCGCGCTAGCGCACGAGGTCGCACTCTTCTTTTTGCCTACCTCCACTGACGATGCCAATTTTTATGAGCACCGTACACAAGAAAAAATGGTTAATTTAGGTTAACAGATGTCCAGACTATACTTTACAGTAATTCTTACACGTTCGAATTGCGTGTGTTTAAACCAAGAAGCGCCGGTGGCATGTGGACGGACTCGGCTGGTACGCTAGGCCTAACGCTCGCTGGGAGCCACACTGGGTAGGACCGATCTCGGCGCCGATGAGTTGCGATGGTTGAAGTTTCTGCATTTTGGCCTCGGAACCTTTTTAACTGTTAGCTAACGTATAGCTGAAGTAAGTGGAAGTGCAAGAATTAGCCGAGATGCGTTTCCGGTGGGCCGATATCTAACGACGGCTGTTTTTCCGGCCTCCTTGGGAGGGATCGCGAAGCCAGAGCTCATTTAATTCTTGTCAACTGCACGGCGATGTAACGATTTGCTCTGTATGTTCAGACCGACGCCTCCAGACTTATAAACATTACAATATGAAGTCATTACCGCAACACATCACGGGTGCAAAACCGATATATATGCGCGGCATGCACAAAGTGTGTATTCATTGCTGCTACGTGCTCCGCAAAAATTAACGGCGTTATTGGCCCTGGAAGAATAAAAAAAAAACAAGCGCGCTAGAAAGCAAAATGATCAGTGTTGGCTACTTTTCGTTATTAAATATTTTTCTCCACATTCGACAGAAAAACATTGAAAGTGACCGTGATTTCACATATCACGTATATCATAAAAATAGTGCGCATCTCATCGTCGTTTTCTGCCAAGCTAGAATTTGTGACACATGTTTGGGACCCGTTAGGATAGCATCTATCGGTACCATCGAATCAAACATTCGATATTCAACGATACCAAAGCATTCCACCGCGCATGATATTGAAAGCACCGCACGGCACTGGCAGAAACAGTTCAGGCTCCAGTATGTTCTAGCGCACGCCAGTAAAAATTCCAGCGTCTTCAGCGCTTCGCAGTGAGCACCAGCGTCACAGCGGCAAAGCCAGTGCCCCTACCAGTGCGACCCAGCTCTTTCCAAGTGCTTTCACCGGAGTCCCAGTGAATTCGAGCGTATACCAGTGTTCCCAGTGCGATCCAGTGCCAAAAAACGTACTGGTATCACGCTGGGGGTACTGGAACGGCGCTGGTTTTTGCAATAGGGATACTGGGCACTTTTCAACAGCGGTGCTGTTTAAACTGAGCGTAATCTGTCTGCCGTAGCAAAGAACTCCGCGGAGCGATGACTTGCGTTGCCTAGCAACCGCCGGCGCTGGTGCGCGTTCGCTTTGCCTAACACAGGCAGGGTTCCGCCGAGCTACCGCCAGCCGCGCGCTGCCTCGCATGCGCCATGACGTGATCCCGGCGCATCTGCGCTTGCCGCCAGTGCATTGTGCATATCTTTCGCTCCACTTCTACGACTCCGCTGGTGCGGCGGTGGCGCGCCAGACGTAGACACGGGGAGACCAAAGAAGATCCGCGCTGCCGAGGAAGAAGCCGCTTAAAGAATCGCGGCGCGCTGCTAAGCGAGAATGCCAGCGTCGACGCCGGTGGGACCCAGCTCGGTTAACCGAAGGAACCGCTGTAATGCGACGAAGGCGAGCCGGAGACTCCGAGTCTGTCCAGCGAGAGAATGCTAGGGAACGGGAGAGAAAGAGTACGCTCCGAGAAGTTCCCGACGTGAGAGAGGGCGTCCGACTACACTGTGCCTTTAGCGTTGCGCCAAAAGTGCAAGCTAGACCCGGATTTTTCTTTTACGCAATTTTTGAAACAGTTGAATGTAGGGCGAGTTGGCGTTTGGATATCAGTACTATCATAAGTAGCGCAACTAGACAGGACAACAGAATGGAACAGACTAGCACAGGCGCTAACAACTGATTTTATTGAAGACAGATCCGCAGATTTATATATCAGTAAGCTGCGCAGGCGCACTGTCACAACTACGAATGGAGATAATAAAGTAGAAATTATCACTATTAATAATAATAAGATCTGGGGTTTGACCTCCGAAATTCACGATATGATTCTGAGAGACGCCCTATTGGAGGGCTACGAAAATTTCGACCATCTGGTGTTCTTTAACGTGCACTGATATCGCATAGCACTCGGGCCTGTAGCATTTCGCCTTTATCGAAATGCGATCGCCGTGTCCGGGATCAACCCGCGACCTTCGGGTCAGCAGCAGAGCACCGTTACCGCCACACCACCACGGCGGACCAGAAAATATCAGCCGAGCAGCGTAACCGCCATGAAATTAAGTTTGTCCCTCCCTCCTCTCTCTCATCGCAGGTCTGTAGCTTCATTATGTCTTTTTCATAAAATTTACTACTACAACTATCTGAAAAACAAATTACTCACAAGGCCCTCGTACATATCAGCTCGCAATGATCATCGCAATAAAGTTGGGATTCCATCTTGCCACACAAAATGTTTTCATGACTCATTCGTACCCAGAACTTGTGTCAGTTGGAATGCCCTTCCCCATGACATTGCTGGCATAGCAGATATTAATATGTTTCGTAAAACAATTGCTATCTTGTGAATATATTTATGCTTCTTACTCTTTGTATAACTTTTTTTCTCTCATTATCAAAATTGTTCTCGTGTATTCCCACTGCTATATTTCCTTTTTTTGTCTTGGGAGTTTTCGCCAGCCACTTTGTATTTTTACTTTTTTTCCTTTATGATTTGCTGTTTATTGTATTCTTTATGTATCCCCACTCCCCTCTGTAATGCCTTCGGGCCCTGAGGGTACAATAAATAAATAAATAAATAAATAAATAAATAAATAAATAAATAAATAAATAAATAAATAAATCAGAAATCGGCGGACCAGAAATCTGCATGAAACAAGGCGCGAAATAATTTCTGCATTGTACAGCGTAATCAATGTGTCGCTGTGTTTATCACCAAAGCAGGTGAGGAGTGGGAAAGCGAGACATCGATTGCGCTATACAACAAGGAAATTCAATTTTTTTCGCGCCTTGTTTGATAATTTCTGCTTTATTATCTCGATTAGTCATTGTGACAGCGCGCCTGTGTAGCTTATTGAGATATAAGCCTGTGGATCTGCCTTCAATAAAATCAGTCGTCATAATAGTCATGAGTCGACTCACTGAGACTCACTCGGACTCACATCGAGCCGTGAGTGTGAGTCTAAGTGAGTCAGGCCGAGTCATCTTTTCGTGAGTCTGAGTCCAAGTGAGTCTGGCAGAGCAAAATTTCAGTGAGTTTGAGTCCGAGTGAGTCCGGTTGAAAGAAATTTTGGCGAGTCTGAGTCCCAGTAAGCCCCAACGGAAAAATATATTTCATGAGTGAGCCTGAGTGAGCCCCAAATTTTTTTGGCGACCTATGGTCCTATCTACTCAACTTGAGCATTACTATGAGCCTTATGATGACTCATGTTTATATGCACGTCAATTAACAAATGACTGGCGTTCATGTGCCATCTCAATATTTATCGATCAGAGACGTGAGTTGCCTGAGGGGGGCGAGGGGAGAAGTTTAGACCTCGCTATGGCAAAATCTTTCACAGGAAGTTCTCGATAAAATATCTCGTGTTAGTCATCTCTTTCGATAAAAAATGTCGTTATTGGATCGTAACCATTGATAACTGGTATTTGAAGGCATGAGATCAAAATGAGCCAAGTAGAACACCAACTACAAGTAGAACGACGCTCTGCGAAAGCGTCGGTGATCATGCCCTCGTTCTTCAACGAACCAAGTTGTTTTCACAACGCAAGCGCTGTTCCCTGCCAGCCGCCGTGATTGAATCTGCACGTGGAGAGCGTCTCCTGCGCACCTTCTTCGAGCACCTTTACGTCATCCGAAAAGTACCGGCATGCCTGGTTTTTGGACTTAAAAGCAGCAGCGGCAGCGATGGTCTTCAGTGGACACGGCGGCACGGCCGTGAAAGCGATGGCTCACGCACCTTTGTACATGCAGGTTAGTGAAAAGAAATATGGTATTCGTAGTGATTACCTTTGTCTTGTAGTGCTGCCGTGTCCACATACCATTGTGAAATGTATTGGCGAGTGTTTTTCTCTGGCCGGAATTTTGTTATTATCGGGAGATGTTGAAAAAAATCCCGGGCCTACACAGGCGGAAATGATTAGGGAACTTCTTGAAACGCAGAAGGTAATCTTGAGCAAACTTTCAGAGATTCAGGAAAAACAGGCGTCTTCTGAAGCAAGCTTGGTTCAAATGAATACCAGACTATCAACCATTGAAGGAAGTTTGAAGGAATTTGAAGCTGTGAAAAACAGACTAACCAACGTTGAGGGTACTCTGAATGAAAGAGACAGGAATATAGATTCACTCAACCGGAAGGCTGATGAATTAGAAAACAGATCCAGGCGAAATAACCTAATAATAAGAGGTATTAGAGAAGAGGGACGTGAAACTGATGACATTTTGATGAAAAAGGTGAATGACGATGTATTTAGCGGCCTCCTGAAACTTAAGATAAATTCAATTGAAAGAATACATCGCCTAGGTCAAAAGACCGCAGGTAGAGACCGTGCCATAATCCTCAGGTTAGCTGACTTCCGAGATAAAACTAAAATTTTGAGTCACTGTTCGATGCTTAAGGGAACGAACATAAGCTTCAGTGAGGATTATTCGAAGAGGCTTGTTGAAATAAGGAAATGCCTTTGGACGTCCTCGGAGGAGGAACGGTCAAAAGGAGCAAAAGTTAAGCTTCTTCACGACAAAATCAAAATTAATAATGTCCTTTACGCGTGGAACGAAAACACGAAAGACCGCTACGAGTGCCAAGCTCGTCAACAGAATAATTCTGCTTGAATTCTGCTTGAAGATATTGAATGTGAATGCTAGAAGCATGTTAAATAAGGTCGAGGACATCGAAGCACTGACAATAGAATATGAACCGGATATTATGTTGATTACGGAGACATGGCTTCATAAAGATATATTAGATAGCGAGATAACTCCCAAATCTTATGTCATAGTTAGGAAAGACCGGAATAGTAGAGGTGGGGGGGGTTGCATTGCTAATTCGTGACAATATTGAGTTTGCTGTACTTTCTGTTCCTTATGACATTGAGGCAGTATGCATTAGGGCAGTTTTTAAGAATCGCGTCGTGCATATATGTGGTATATATAGGCCACCAAGTTCTCCAGTCCAGGTTCTTTCTAGTCTCCGGTGCTTCATGGATCGCAATGTGCAATATGGTGATAATATTATACTTTTGGGTGACTTCAACCTACCTGGAATAAACTGGAACGACTACTCTCCTGGAGTGTCAGAAATTTCGAATTGTGAACAGCTCCTTGAACTTGTTTTTTGTTTTGGTTTAAGCCAGGTGGTGAGCGACTATACAAGGGTCTGTACGCGTACTTCATCTATCCTCGACCTTGTTTTTGTGTCTAATCAATTGTTGCCTTTTCTACTGGCCTGTGAGACCAGCGATGGTATCTCGGATCATAAGCTTGTTGTACTCTCTTTAAGTCTTTTGCCCACTGTTGCCAACCATTCACCAAAATATGTTTTAAACTTTGCTAGAGCTGATGATGTTGGAGTTCTGGATTTGTTAAAGGGCTCCTTTGAGCGTTTCTGTGAGTACTGCAAGCACAACCAGAACCCAGATTATCTCTGGGGATACTATTCTAACTTGGTCATGTCTTCTATGAAACTCTTTATACCAAAACGTCTTAAGAAAACAAGTAATAGAAGCCCTTGGATAACAAGAGAAATAATACACTTAAAAAGACAATTAAAACGAAAACGTAAGAATTATAAAAGTAATCCTAGTGCTCAGAATCAATCAACCATTCGACGTCTTGGTAAGGATATAAAGGTAGTTGTGAAGGAATCCAAACAAAGGTTCTTTGGCATCACAGTTTCGAAATTTTTAAGGGAGGCCCCGGATAAGTTTTGGAGATATGTTAATCCATCAATGAAAGCTCGCTCATTGACTCAGTCTACGGGGGGTCCTACCGCTGAGAGCTTCAATGAATACTTTGCATCAGTGTTTACAGAAGATAACGGAATTTTGCCAATCATTGAATCACCATTAGACAGGCCACCTATGACTGACGTCGAAATTTCTGAACAGGGCGTCCTAAACGTCTTGCTCAATTTGAACATAAAGAAAAGCCCTGGGCCCGACGGCATCCCTAATGAGTTTCTATATCGATACGCTGAATGGAATTCGAAATACCTCGCATTAATTTTTAGGTCTTCACTTCTCTGTGGTTCCTTACCCAAAGAGTGGAAGAAAGCTAAAGTTATTCCCATTCCTAAAAGCGGCAGTACTGACAATGTAGCAAACTATCGGCCGGTTTCAATTACTAGCACTTGTTCAACGCTGCTTGAACATATTGTCTTGAAACATCTATTAAGCTATATAAATGAACACAGTTAAGCTATATAAATGAACAACTGCCAACATGGTTTTCGACAAGGTTTATCTACAACATCCCAGCTCGTCGAATTAGTCCATGGTCTTTCGAAAACAATTAACTCTTGTCCACAGACGGATATGATTTTCATGGACTTCGCGAAAGCTTTTGATAAAGTATCTAACGGTAAATTGCTAAGAAAAATTGATGTTACGTTCCAGAACCCTACTATTACAAACTGGTTTTCATGTTATTTTCATTCTCGTGAACAATATGTTGAAATTGGTGGCACTAAGTCTCCAGTTTCAGCTGTAAAGTCGGGAGTACCCCAAGGTAGTGTTCTGGGACCACTTCTTTTCCTTTTATTTATAAATGATCTCCCGAATGAAATAGACGTTTCTATCAGGCTCTTCGCAGATGATTGCATCATATACAAAAAATAGACACAGTGAATGATCAGGTAAAATTGCAAGAAAACTTAGAGAAAATAAGGAAATGGTGTGAAGAATGGCAAATGGTGCTAAACCCTCTAAAAACTGTAGTTATGACCGTCTCTCGAAAGAAAAATTACTTTAACTATACGTATTATATTAATAATCATGAACTTAAAAGAGTTGAACAACATAAGTACCTTGGTTTGATTTTTACGAGTGATCTTCGCTGGAATCATCACATAGATTATGTATGTGCAAGGGCCAACAAGTCTCTCTGGTGTCTTAGGCGCCATTTGCCATTTGCAACGCAAGAAACAAAATGTTTAGCCTACAAGACGCTTATTAGACCCATCATAGAATATGTTAAATTGTCTGGGATCCTTTCTCTGTTACCAACATCTCGAAAATTGAAAATATTCAGCGTCTAGCAGTCCGGTTTATATTCAATAAATATCGTTGGACGGACTCACCATCTCAACTGTGTGCACTAGCCGAGCTACCCACGATTCAGGCTCGAACTAAATACGAAAGACTTAAATATCTTTACCTGATTATTAATCATCATGTTCATATAAGGTATGCCGACTATTTTGATATTCTTCGTCGTGAAACTTCTAGACATCGCCATTCAATGTTCATTCGTGCTCCTGCGGTTTACACTGATTCTTTTAAGTATAGCTTCTTCCCACGAGCCATTAAGGATTGGAATTCTTTGAGCGAAGAAGCCGTTTGATGCTCAGCTGTAGATTTATTCTTAAAACACATAGATCACATTCTCATTTGTAGTTCACAAAGCTTTATTTGTGTGTACTTGATCTAGTGCATTTAATCTTATTATCTGGTTGCGTTTCTTGGTGTACTTCATTTTGTCCCTTTATCTGTAAGTTCTGATTGTACATGTTAATTATGTATTGTTTTCCACTCCTGTTATAGCCCTTTGTAAGGGCTGACAGTATCTGTAAATAAATAAATAAATAAATAAATAAATAAATATATGGGATATTGATTGAAGAGCGTTGATACTCTGGTTGAAAAAGTTAAAATTATACGCTAACGGACTCGTCGGTCGACTCACTCAGACTCAGATCGAGCCGTTAGTCTGAGTGAGTCCGAGCGAGCAATGTTTTGGCGAGTTTTAGTCCGAGTGAGTCCGAACGAAGAAAATTTTGGCGAGTCCTAGTCCGAGTGAGCCCTAAAGGCAAAATATATTTCACGAGTGAGTTTGAGTGAGCTCCACATTTTTTGCCGACCTATGGTCGTCAGTTTGCGCCTGTGCTCAGCTGTTCCTTTCTTTGTCCTGCCTAGTTGCGCTACTTACGACGGCATTTCTGTTTTGAACTTTGAAACCCATGGCCTCTGAAGACGCAGTCTTGATACGGCTCTGTTTCAGTGGTTGGTGGCCTTTGCTGTCTTCCTCCATCGGTGCCGCGCTGTTTCAGATTTAAAGCGACAGCGTTCAGAAATTCCGCGTCTCAGAAATTCCGGTGTCGGCTTTAATGTCGGTGTTGGTGGCGTTGGTTGTGAGCGAATAGAGTTAAAGAAAAGAAGCCATTCCACTCCTTGAAGGTGGGTGACAAGTGCTATAAAAATACGCCACATCATTAGCGTGATGTTTTTTATGCTACACGCAGAAGAGTTTAACTTCCAAATTGCGTGGTTCTGTGAAAAACGCCACGAGCTTCCGCTGCACGTCTCACTCACGGGCTCCAGGCATTCCCTCGGGTGTTGCTTCAAGCTTGCGTTGAGCGTCTCGTTCACGGACCTCGGGTTTTTCTCGGTATGTACGCTGGTATTCCCACCGCTGCTCTCGTCACCGTTCTTAATTCGTAAGCACTCTGCTCCTCGGGCGTTCTCACAACGCACGTTCGACCCATATTTGCCTCACACGATCGGGTCAACGCGGCGCCTAGACTCATCAGACGTAGCGAAACACGTAAGAAGCGTGTGCTGACGTTTGTTTTAGCATTTTAATGCATTACTGGGTTCCGCCACACCAGAGAGCGTGCCGAGGGTTCCACTTTAATGCTTAAATCTGCTTCAAGGTACACCACCGCTGGCTAGGGGCGCTAGGCCTTTTTTGTACGCGGATGGACGCAAAAATCGAGGAGGTGTGCCATTCACGGCTCCGCTGTAAAATCACTATCTGAGACTGCAGCCAGCGTTCCATCATGGGTATTTGCCAGACACGTCTACTTCGTGAAACACGTGCTCGGCTGCTGTTCAACACACGAGGCCTCCGTCTTCACATAAATCTCATTCAGATTCCTTGGACCTCTTATAGATTATCAAAAGCAACATCAGCGACCAAAGACGTTAACATAGCTTATTAAAAAAGCAAGCAAAATATACGTTCAGGGGAACACAATCTTCGTTAATTTTGTTTTAACAGCTTGAAAACATCAACGTTCTGTTTAAATATGGCTCCGAAACTGCAGCGTTCTTGTGAGTTTATGCCTTTTAGTGCCTATATTTTTTTATTTGGGCTCGTTTCGGAGCAGTAAGCGTTCTGGAAGCTCACTTTGTTCGGTCTTCGGATCGTTTAGGATACACTCCTGTGCACGTTCACCGATAAACATATTCTCAGGCTCAAGAAGGTGGCGTGAAAGTTCACAATGCCACGATGAGCTGTTACGCTTGCTCTTTTTTGGGAGTTCCGGCATACTCCTAGTCAAGTAGAATGTGACAGCTCCCAAAAATGGTGGTAGAATGGGGCACGATCACGCAGGTATTGCCCAAAAAAGCGTTAAAACACTTGTGATGAGGTTTATTGATGTAATGAGGTCGCAACAAAAAGGTACCGTACGCTAGCACAGTGCAAGGCTGGAAAAGGCGGCACAGGCTCTCGCGCAATCAGAACACGGGTCGTTTTTCGTCCTCTTTCACAGGCGCATACTCGGTCCTGCATCTCCTCCACTACACACTCTCTTTGTTCTCGTAGTGTAGAAACTGTTTGATTAACTATGTCACATGTTTGTGGGCTTGTACAAGGAATCGCAATTTATTTATTTGCGGAAGAATAAAGCATGAAATAGTATGTACCCCTTCTTGAATCTGCACACAGTTGGCACTTCCGCGTAAAGATGTTATCATTACCCATCAGTTTGATAATATTGATAAATCAGACAGATAAGATCAATAACAGTAAAAACGCAGACACTGAGGGAATGTATCGTTCTGTAGCGCAGTGCTGTAAGAACGAATTGACTGCATTGCATTGGGATCATTGTGAAGACAGCGATGTGATTGACCATTTGGCTTAACGCACATTACGTTCTTCGGGCGCAAGGGGATCTTTTAGTCCATAGTGGAATGAAGAATGTATGAGGGCTTATAGAAAACGAAAAGCTACGTGGAAAACACTTCTAGTGAACCAATGCCCCAAAAATTGGTGTGATTATACATTCATAGCAGCAGATTTCAAACGCACTATACTCAAAGCAAAAGATGAGTACGATATTAACAAATTTAGTGATCTTTCTCGGGCTAAGAATAAAAAAGCGCTTTTTAGATTTTTACGATCTCGAAAGCTGATTCCACCACCAGAAAATATGGATTCTTCAATTCTTTCACCCCGTGAACTCTCTGAATTATTAGAGAATATTGTGAAAGGATTAGAAGATAGTTTGACATCAACTATGCCAAAATACATTGTGAACCCAGTTGCAGGTGAGGACTTAGATGACGTTAATGTAACAGAACTGGCGGATGTAATAAGGCACTTAGCTCCTGCAGCACATGGACCAGATGGGGTGACCTCAGCAATGATAAAAGTAATATTCGAAATATCTCCAAACGAAATCCTGAATATATGGTCAACTATTCTTTGAATAATTCTTGGATACCTGCCGATTGGAAGCTTTCCAATGTAGTTCCGATACTTAAAAAAGAGGGAATGGGATTTGCCCTTGACAAGATAAGGCCTATATCACTCACGTCTAACCGGGTTAACCTCATAGAAAGAGTTTTGAAGGTCGGGTAAATAAATATATAGGTGATCACTCAATACTAAACCCTAGTCAAATTGGCTTTTGATCTGGATGCTCAATATGGTGTGCGCATGTTGATTTAGCGAGTCGTATACAGCTGGCTCGGCGTCGGGAATACGAGAATACTGCGCGTTAGTTACTCTGGAGGGTACACCTATTGAAGTCCAGGATTTACGGCGCCTCTTGACGTTTTGCCTCGACAACACGTACTTCACATTCGAGGGTTGCTTCTACAAGCAGGTACACGGAACAGCAATGGGTGCCGCCGTCTCAGTAACGGCAGCAAACCTGACTAAGGAGCGTCTTGAACAACGCGCACTCGGCTCATTTTGTCCTGCCCCCAAGACCTTTTTACCTTATGTGGATGACTGCTTCAGCATAATCAAGAAGGAGGCATTGAATGCATTCACTCAGCACCTGAACGACATGAACGCAGCAATCAAGTTTACCGTAGAGGAGGAGCAGCACGGTAAACTTCCTTTCCTAGACGTCCTCGTCGAGCGCGAAGGAGAAGGCATGTCGTTCAGTGTCTACAGAAAAAGCACCCACATGGGTCGCTATTTGCATTTCAATTCCGTGAACCCGGTTTCCGACAAAAGGTCCGTGGTCACCTCGCTGATGAATCGCGCAAAGAGAGTTTGCGTAAAATCAGAGGACTTCACTGTCGACATGGAGCATGTGCATCGGGATCTTTCGCAAGGTGGCTACCCTGACTCGTTCGTGCACTCCGTGGAACGTCAGCTGGCACGGTCGCCACGTTCTGGAAACTCGCGCCCAGGAAAACGTGCTTCTGTGCCATATATTCCTGGCATCAGCGAACACCTTGCGCGTGTTCTACGCCCTTACGATGTGCAGGTAGCACACGTGGCAACAAACAAGTTGAGGCATTCCCTTGTGAGGGTAAAAGACAAGCTGCCAAAAGAAAAATTTCCTGGCGTTGTCTACAGCATCCCGTGCGCAGACTGTAGTGGATGTTACATCGGCGAGACAGGTAATTTTCCACAAAGGCTGAAGGTCTCATCAAATGCGCTGGCCGAGCACGTGGAAACGTCCGGACACAAAATAGACTGGGATAACGCAAGGATAACAGAAAGAGAAAAGAACTGGTCATCTCGGCTTCATCTCGAATCTATCACGATCCAGACAACGGCGCACACACTCAATCGAAATGACGAAAACTTTCCGCACGCCTACACACGTTGCCTACGTCACATTTTATAACACACATAACCGGACTGCTCGCACTGTCATTTTTCACTTGTGAACAAGGCTCCCGCACGGGGGCCGAAACGTCGTGCTTTTATTTGCTTTTAATCGTGGTCAGAGTGTTGTTTTAATTGGCTTCATGTCTGTTCCTGACCAGACGGGTTTCCGTCCAACTATCGATTTCATACTCTGGATTTAGCTAAGGCATACGATAAGGTTGAGCATTCGATACTTATTAAAGAGATGGAAAATTACCGGTTTCCAAACTACATAACAGCGTGGGTTTGAGAGTTTGTAAGAGAAAGGGAATTTTATTCTTTTAAAGATGGTTGCTCATCTAATAAATATAGGCAGAAACGTGGCGTACCGCAAGGGGCCGTACTGTCGCCCGTCTCGTTTAATATATTCTTAAGCTCCATTCCTACACATCAGGATATTGATTTGTATGTGTACGCAGATGATATTGCTTTCTTCGCAGTCAAATAATGATCTGCACTCGCTATATCAGACGTTACAAAACTATCGAAATATGCCAGAATCATGGCTTCAAAATATACATATGACGTTGAACGTCACGAAAAGCGCGCTTCTCGCGTTCTCTTTTAAGGAGCCTGTCAACATCTCGCTGATTTATAGTCAAGAGCGCATTCCACAGGTAGATTTCCTTAAATATTTGGGCATCATATACAGGGTGCCCCAGCTATCAGGCAGCACGATTTAAATAAAAGAAACGGCGTTATGCGAAACGAGCCTGCTGCACATTGTTCCTAGTACACTGGAGTAGCCACTGCTATTTTTTTCTTTAATGATGTTTGATTAATTAGTCATAACTATACTTGTAACTCAACAAGTACTCACCTAATTGTCAAAATGTCAATGAGGCGTATGTAGGCATGTTCAAAGGACATCTAGCTGCGCAATTTTTAGCAACGTACTAATTACGTGCTCATTTTTTCCGGCTGACGCGGTAAGCTGATATGTAGTGCTTATATTCTTCAATACTGGATAGCGCGAATCCCAACAGGACAGAGAAGCAACACAGATGCACAGGACAGACGTTACTCGGAACTAAGCTTCATTTAGGAAAGTTTCCCTAGATATACGGTATGCAGCCGAGTGGCACGCGCAAGCGCACTGCACGTACGGTACAGTCACAGTTGCAGTTGTTACAGTTGCGTTGCTGCTGTTATACTTGTCCGGTATGACAGAGAACGCGCGCAAGTTTCACGAACTTGTGCGTATGTGTAGAAGGGCTCCTTGAAAGTTCTTGAACAAGATCATGATCACCGTGATCAGTGAGCACCAGCAGCTGGACCGGACTTGTTATCGGATCCGTTCGTGATCGCGGTTACGAGGGGTCGAAGTGTAGTGACGTGCGAGATATATATATACGGTGCAGCTGCTGGAAATCCTGGATGCCACTTACGATGAAATGATGTATGATGCCTCCTGTCCTGGACGTGGCAGCGAGGTGTTTTGATGCCCTGTTCACATCCAAGCCGTCTTTCACGCATGATAAGGACTAGGCGTTGTTGGGTCTTGATAAGTCAATGTTGAAGTCACCGGTAATGATGGGAGACCTGGTTCTCTCGGCAGATTTATTGTAGGGAAGCATTCACCCCGTTTTTTTTTTGTAATTCACGTAGTCCACGTTGCGGACCACGTGGACGACTGGATGGTAGTTGAGCGTCTTCCAAGAGTGTTCTGTCTTCAGTTCCCTCACTTTCCTTTCGTCGGCCGCGGTGTTGTAGCGGTTAAGGTGCTCAGCTGCTGACCCGAAGGTCATGGGTTCGATCCAGCCGCGGCGGTCGCATTTCGATGAAGGAAAAATGTTAGATGCCCGTGTACTGTGCGAACTCGGTGCACGTTTAAGAATACCAGAGGGTCAAAATTTCCGGAGCCCTTCGCTATGGCGTCTCTGATAATCATATCGTGGTTTTGGTACATAAAACATCAACAATTATTAATATTATCACTTTCCTTGCCTGTCAATGGGTGTGTTCACCGTTACTGTGTTGACTGAGACTGTATCACCTGTGGCACATAACCGCATAACATAAACTCTGGTATACGGGTGTGGGCCACACGTGACTGAGAGAAAGGGTTTCATGACGTACGCGACAGGTATTTTGCGTTACTCATGTCATGACCAGCGAATCGTGTTCGTCATACACTGATCCCCTGCTATGCCGATTTTGGTATATTACAAGTTATAGAGACGACTTGACGAGCGCCCAGACGTAGGCCCACGTCAATAACCAGTTGGCGGCACACGTCATCTGCTTAGGTGCACTCTGAAAGCTAATATCTGGAGTTTAACGTCACAAAACCACGATATGATTATGAGGGACGCCGTATAGTGGAGGGCTCCGGAAATGTCGACCACCTGGGGTTCTTTAACGTGCACCTAAATCGAACTACACGGGCCTCAAACATTTCCGCCTCCATCGAAAATGCAGCCGCCGCGGCCGAGATTCAATCCCGCGACCTTCGAGTGAGCAGTCGAGCGCCATTACCACTAGCCCACCGTGTCGGAGCCACTTTGAAAGCTGCCAACAACACGAAAACTATACTACTGCCAGGGCTTCGTTACTACCAAGATTGCCTCAGTTCCATAGAGTCATTGCAAAGTTAGCTAATGCAAAATTTCATTGCAGTTGACCTTTAACATGCAGGCTTTACGATGAGCTGCTTTCTAAAGCGCGCCCTTGCTTGAAAATATGAATAGTGCCCGACACTCCTCATTGGCATGATTGGGAACAAGAAAACCGCTTGCAGCGATTTTGCCGCTCCGGGCTTTGGTAACGTGTGCTAATCGACCCAGCTATACGTCAACCATACACCGTTAACCTGGAGGCCGGCCAGAAAGAATAGTCCACAAGTATCCCTTCATTTAGGAGTTATGCGGACACATTTGTAATACGAGGACGTGTTCGTGCTTTGCTGTACTTGCATTAAAGCATGCTTTGAGAGGAAGGTGAGCTCATATAGGGTTTAGGAGGAAATCTCTAAGAAGAATTATTTAATGTAGTCCGAGCTGACTAAGCTATAGCGTGGCTGAAATTTCATTTCGGTATAGATTAAAGCCGGCCTCTAGAACGAAACCATAGAGTTTGTTGGCGTTCATGTCACCAAGCCTCATTTACATGATATCGCAACCCTAGGAGCTCCCAGCTCATGATACTGGGAGTTACAGGGGAAAAAAATAAAATAAAAGTGAACAGAAAATTTGAGTGCACGGCTCTTTGAATTAATCCCTTGCACCCTCGCGCGCTAAATGTGTGTTCAAGGACTCGAAGAAACAACACACTCTGACCGCAATAAACTGTATTTATAGCGCAAAAAACACTACCACATTCACATACATAGACCTAAATAAGTGAAATAAATAACAAACAAAAACGCCGCCGCTCGCAGGAAGTGGCGCCACCGTTTCTGCTCATAATCGTCACGTGTGCTGCAGTTAAAACTGCAGCCTGCAGCGTGGTCAGTCGGACGTGCTCGAGCAGTCCCGGTCGAGACCACTGCCTTCCTCGCGTAGCATGGAACGAAAGCCGCTTCTATACGCCTAGCGAACACAGGCAGCCAGCGACAGAAGTCGGTGAGCATGCCGCCAGCCACGGTGGCAGCAGCGTCGGCGCCATCAACTCCTCAGCTGAATCGGATTCGCCAGAGGCGACACCGAGGGAACCTGGAGGAATTGGAGCTGCTCCGCCGCGAACGAGGAGGGAGCCCATTGCCGAGAAGACGGCCGGCCTCACGGCGAAGCTGCACAGGACGACGGACATGTACAAATGTGTCAGCAAACGCCACAATAATTTTAAAAATTAAAGAAAAACGTCAAAAAGAAACGTGATACATTTAAAATGAAATTATATCAATGAAGTAGGCTCGTTATTAAGTATCCCTCTCTTGAATTGTTATTAACGCCAGTCGGACGGAACATGCACTCTGAGCTGTCGCTCAGAAGTCGTTGAAAGTAGCGAGGCACTCCTATATTCCAATGTACTAACGTATGCAGTTTCAGTTTTTTTTCGTAATATCAGTGCGAGATGAAATATGATGCGGCGAAAATATATGTCTGCTAGAAAAAATGGCGCCGCTTGAGTAAAAACGTTATTTAAATCATTTAAATTTCTGTACCCACGTAGTGGCTCAATACGTAAATCCCTTTATTTTCTCTCAATATCCACACATTCTGGTAAACACCGAGCAACATAGGGCACCATTTTTTGGTGCTATATCTTGGATTGCTCCGAGCATGTGAACAAAACGAATAAGGTGCGTGATTTCCGGCCCTATCAATGCGGGATAAGATTTACGCCTTGCGCTCTTGTTTACCTATAGATCAAAAGACGTTACAGAATAACCATTCCGAAAGCTTTGAAAGCTCATATCTGTTGAGCTGACGTTAAGGTAGAAGCGATGTAGATGCTTAGGAATCTGGTAGAGTCGGTATAATCAATTAGTGCTTCGCTTACTGAGCAGTGGCTAACGTGTTTTACCTATAACAGGACCACCGATCAGCTTCCACATTAACTGCTTAAGGTGTATTCTTTGCGTGCGGGCGTGCGTGCGCGCGTCGTTGTGTGCGTGCGTATGTGTGTTGATTGTGAATCGCCTGTGAAGAGTGGAATGGCGGAGGATGGGTTGCCATGCCATTCGTGTACATATAGATCAAGAAGAGGAGGCATCTCGGCGCTAATTCCTGAGACACAGCTGGCAAAGACCATTGATAGCTCAGATTTAGTTTCACCCATGTTAACTGCCTGAGGTATATCTGTGCAAAATTATTGTATCTCGTGCGTTATTCGGCATCTTGGTGTGGGTGTTGCACTTAAAACACTAAAACCTGATGATTCAATTCGTCAAACGCTTTAGCTCAATCAACGGATGTGGTAACGGTACAGAGGCCTTTGTGTTCTAAATTATGTTATTCCGGAAGACTGTTGTAGTAGGCATACAGGTGTCCTATAATATCAGCAAGCATGGTCAAACGGGAGCTCCGTGCACAAGCGAAGGCAGCGCGCATTTCAGAGTATCGAGGAAAACAAATCTGCAGCGGCCACAGATGCTTCGAACGACTGCCCCTTAACAGTTCAGGCGAAGTAAATTTTTTCAACGGTCGTCCCAGGGGAGATTCAATGTGCTTACATTTATTAGAGGCAAGCCGCTCTTGTCAAAAACGCTTGCTTCCTGCACGCGCTGCAACCATCACTTGATGTGCTTTTTGTCTTGAAAAAATAACTGATATGATTTTGTAGTATGTTTTATACACCCAATAAAGTTCTTTAATTGGACGCCCGTCGTCACGCATAGAATTACGTTTAGAACCAACCTAGCCGTTTCCACTTCACAAAATTTAACAGTGGCAAGGTATTTCCGCCTCGACCTAGAGTTCGTGCGAGGGAACGACATGTGTTTTACTGTCGTAGCATTTTGATTAAAAAATCCAATTTATAAACAAAAGAAACATACTGTACGCTGACGCGTTCGGATCACGGAGTGAAAAACAGAGCATCTCAGACAGTCAAACAAAATGAAGCATTATTCAAGGGGGCCCCTGCTGGCCTTCCGATATTCTTTCGAGAAAAGGAGTTGTCTTACCGCGCACGTAGCCTCCAAATGCAGCTGCTTCGGGTAGCCTGCCTCGGCCAACAAACAGGGCACCGCGCAGAGGAGGTGAATGCGTGGATCCCGGGCCAAGTCTCCCAGGCTGTCGGCGGAATCGACGGCGCCACCTTCAAGGACCTCGAGACTCCTCCTCATGCCAACCTCCAGTGGACGCGTACTCGGGCTTCTTCGCACTGCGTTGACAGCAGATCATGACAGTCAACAGTGTGCTTTTGAATAGCACCTATGCTATAACGCTCACGCTCTTCCGCTGAATTGTTTCCAGTGTTACCCTAACGAATCATTTCTGAAAAAAAATACTCCGTACCAACATTCATTCTGTGACAAGAATAAAGTGTGGATTTCTCATACTTCTGTGGTGCTTTTAAACAATTATCTGCAAATTTAACATGCTGAAACCTGGATATGTGACCACGAGGCACACCGCAACGCGGGAAGCTCCGTAAAAACTTTGACCACCTTGGATTATTTAACATGCACCTAAATCTAAGCCCATGGACGTCCTTTCATTTCGTCCCTACTTAAGTGCACCCGGATCGGCAGCGAAATGGATCCGAATTCTCGTGCTTTGGAGCGACGCGCCGTAGTCGCTAAGCTACCACGGCGAGTCAGTATTGCTTTGTCACTATGCACTAATGCAAAGAAATTGCTGTATACGGGATATAGTAATCTCAGTTACGCAAATGCAGCTGCGCTATAGTAAGACACGAATACTCAGTAAACTACGAAACTGGGGCGTAGCCAGGGGATGGCACACCGGAATAATAAAAAGATGGGTGAGTTGGGGTTAGTTCATAATGCAAAGGGGGCGCGAATAAAACTACGCGCAAAGAAAGATTGACACAGGACGGCGTGCTACTAGCAACTGACTTCTTTATTCAGGAAAAAAACATATTTAAAACGCAGTTAGATCAGATTAAACCAAAGAATCGAAATAAAAAGATTGAAAAGCTAGCGCTCAGCACGAATTATCTCACGTGTTGTTTCAAAAAGGCTATGTCCCCCTCCTGCAGATCAATAGAAGGATGAGTGATGAATCTTGGGCCGTCCTTCGCGATGTGGGAGGCCTCTATTATCTCCCTCTGTGTGGCGCCCTTGTGCCTGTGCGTAACTGTTGTTTGCCCAGACATAGGCTAGCATAAACCTTCTTTGTACTCTTTAAACTCCTTGCAGTGCAACTCCAGATGCGTAAACGGCCTGCCTATGAAGGAACTGTGGTGCTCACGGAGACGTACATTAAGCACCTTCCTGTTTGGCCGACGTGCGCCCTGCCGCATGACAACGGTATCCGGTACACAACGCCACTGGCGCAAGGAACAAGTTGTTTCATGTGCTTAATGCTACATCCTCTCTTATCGCACCTGTTCAAGTTTTCCTATTTTCTTGTAAACCGCGGAGGAAATGTGGCCAACCCTCTTTTCGCGCGGAGAATACGACTTTAACTCCGTACCTCGAGCCCACTCTCTTAATCTTTTCTTGTGTGCCGCTTTATTCGCGACCCTTTCATTATGAGCTGATGTGAGCCCCACTTCAAATCAAGGAGCTGCCCCCCACCCCCTGAAAAAAATTTCTGCCTACGCCCCTGCTACAAGACGTTGAGAGACTGTCAAAAAAATTTTCTGCGCCAAAAGTAACTTTCTGACTTTCTCTTAGACTACAATTTAACGGTCAAGTACGTACAATAAAATTTCACATTGGCTAGAGATTTTATGACTGCATACAACTAAAAATATTACCAATACCGAAGGGCTGGTAATGGTATAGTTTTATTCTTAGCTTTCAAACAGCACCCATTCAGATGAAACGTGCCGCCGCGTGCTGATTCCTATGAAGTAAGTCCAGGCACGCCACCTTAGAGATCATACAACGGCCCCTTCTCTCTGAAGCTATGACGAGAAACTTCGCGTTGTCGGTCATGCACTCAGTTGTGATGCGTCATTTACAAGAAACTTTAATGCCGACATCTTCTTTTAGGTTTCAGTATGAAAAGCTGCTATTTTTGTGAGCTTTACGTGATACTAGCGCTTGTGCTTCAAGTCTAAAAATGTGCACGCAGACCCCATATTTGCACCATCTATGATTAGGTTTTTTATGCAGTATAAAATTTTGTCGCAGTTCACCTTTAAACAATGACCACAGGAGAAGAATTATGTTACAATTATTTGATAGTGTGCGTTTAGGCAAGCCTACAATCGATCTAGCGATGAAAGGTACAAAAAGAAAAAAAAATTTGCAGTGGCTTAGCACGGCTATGCCAGGATATACGTAGCGTTAGTAAAGGTTCAGCTGATTATTCTTAGCTTTCCAGATTGTCTAGGATTATTAGCCTTCTTCTGTTCATTCTTCGTACGATGAACCGCTAATTGCTAGTCAACTACTTCGGGATCCGATGAGAAAAGCTTCTCGGCTATTCTGCGCCTTTGAACAGCATTTGCGCTCTCCTTCTCCATGGCGTTACCCGCCTGGAAACGCGTCAGAGGCGCTATCAAGCGGCTCCAGCGTAGTGTCAGACGGCGACTGCACAGCGAAGGCGAATAGCTGCGGCCGCGCCGGCGCCAGTGTGTCTGCCGCGGCTACGACGCCACTCCTCCCGAACGCGCAGACCAGCAGCGGCGAGTCGCGCGCGGCGGTGGCGGAGAACGCGTGAGATGCCGGCTCCGGTGTGCCAGCTTTGTGACATCACTGATCCTCGCGCATGCGCAGCACGGCTCATGAGGATCCACGCGAAATAGGCTCCGGCTAGGCAAGTGTAGCTAACGCTACCAAAACGTCGTTCTCGTCTATGTCTTCGTGTAGTTCTAAATCCTGCGCTTAATGCAGCTCCACTACCGTGAAATCTGAAAAAGTGCGTAGCACGGGCAACCCAGGGATTCCCATGGTGGTTGCCACCGCCTTGGCGATCGCGCGCTTGCCGAGGCGGTGGCGACCTCTCTTGCGCGGCGCGTGTTTCACTCGCATGTTTCAGAAAAATTTTTCGTGATATTAGGTAAATTAATGCGAATACGTGTTGGTTATTTCTGTAGTTTATATTATTCTACACCTTGTTAGTTCTGCCCTGATTTGAGCATTGTTTTAGGGCTGTATTGACCACTGCGTGACCAGTGGTCAATGAGACAGTGGATGGACGACAAAGCTGGGCCCCTAAAGTGCTACGCACTTGAAATTCTGCGTGCTTTGATATCCCAAACACCAAAGACCAGCGGAGCTGTGGGAAGCGTAGTAAAGTAGTACCAAACTACCCACTTAGTCTAAATTTTGGCGGGGTTCCCCAGCTCTATCGGTCAAACGGCCACGTTAGCGAGCCTCAGAATCTTCATTTCTTCGCAGACGCTAACTCTCCGCTTCCCTCACTCTAAACTCGGGATATTCTCTTCTGCGACGCTTGGTTTCAACTTCCCTAGCTCTCGCGTCAGGCCCCGATCCGCTCACAAAATTACTTCTAGACGGCGCTGTAGTCGAACGGCTTCTTCCTCGGACTCCTGACGGTAGCCTTCGCCATTGCTAAGCAAACGCCGCGTCTTTTCTTTTTCCTCTGCAAGAAAGAGGGCTAAGGAAACGCTATGTCACTTGTTTTTTTCCGTTTCAAGAAAGTACCGCCGATAGATGCTCCCATAACACGTGCGCTGTTATAGCATATCACACGTTTAAATTTCTTGACACTTGTGCGAATTCAAATGATCACGAACCGTAGTTGTATTCTCAGTTCGGCGTTGGAAAAGGTGAATAGTACAATATGAAGGATCTCGGTGACCGTTTGGTTGATTCGTTGATGCCCTTTTTTTACTGTCGTTTACCCGATACCATCGAGTAGCGGCCATGTTTTCTTTGGTGTTTTTCTTATTTCTTTCCTTCCTTTTCTGAGTATATCAGAGCGACTACGCTATCGCTGTTTTTTGTGCTTTTGCCATCCCTACGGCAAACCAGTCTGGATAAGAGGTATCCACAAATGCGTTAAATAGCGCCACTGAGGGCGCTCAGTCATGTACGCTCTGCTCTGCCTTGAATCTAAGGAATTCGCGATTTGTTTTCGGGGCAAATCGTGCTGAATTCTAGCTGTCGATGGAGCCCTAATGCTGTTCTGAGGCTTAAGATTATTAAAAATGTATTCTGAACTTGATAGAAAAAGTAGGCACGCGCTGTTCCTGGTTCTGGAGAAACGCGTCTTAAGATAACAGCTTACATGAAATGCATAGCGTTGTCTTAGAAATTATGTCGGTATAAGATTATTTATGTAGTTGCGATACCGCTTTTATTGCTGAGGTGTGCGAAAAGTAAAATAAAGATGATTACTAAAACAAACAAAAACAATCAGAAGGTAGTCGGTTGGCTTAACGTTTTCATTTAAATGCAACAGATATCGAGTTCCATGCACTGCACTTGCAGAGAAATTGTTTCTGAGTTACCACGTGTTTAATAACACTTTCTATTATAAATAACTTGTTATCCACAGGAGATGATTTGAGCATCGCTTCATCGCGAGGCAGCAGTCTAATAAAACGAGTTAACATGCATAAGCCGCTGCACATCGTCGTGAAGTGGCGACGTATGTCTGGGATATGAAGCACAGGGTAAAGCATCGAAGCCAGACCACATCGAAGTTAAAACAACATACTGGAGTCAAAACGGCAACGAGAGTACGCTCCCTGAAAATTAAAACGATGAACGCAGAATTCACGAAGCTTGATTACCGCACTCGGATACGCACCCACTAAGTATGCATTAGAGTGGTTTGGATGAAACATATCAGGAAGTTCCCTATGGCTGAGCACTACGTTCCGGTGTAATATGAATGCAACTGCATATATGTACTGCTTTTTGACTAATTAAGAGTGCATATCAGCGTTAACGACAAGAGGGAACAGAAGAGAGGACACAGACCACTGCACTTCCAACAGTCGCTTGCTCAGCGTATTCATATTTTATCTGACCGATCTTACAAAACAATGTGACGTAGCTTAATACGTAGCGACATCGTTAATACGTTGCAACATCTGGAAGCACGGCCTGCAATGGTATTTATGGCCAAGCTGAATTCCACTGAATGATATCGTACTCGGCTATTAACCGCTATAGTTAGAGCTCAAGTTCATAACGTGACATTTTACAATCGATACTACACTATGTAAACTGTAGCTAGTACAACACAAGCGAGGAGACACAACAAAGAAGCAGGATAATCCCGCCTTACCGTCGTCTTGTTTGTTTCGCTTAGGTTACACTGTATATGACATCCAAAGAGCAACAAAGTATATTGAAGGTGAAGGATTGAACAAATGAAAACAGAATGTCGCTGAAGCCGTCCTTAGGACAAGAGGATCTGTCCTCTCGTTGAGGCGTTGGCTTAAATGAAATTCCCGATAGACGATAGACATACAGCTTGTTCATTCTTTATATGTATTGTTCAAGACAAAGAAATATACAAATGCTATTTTCCGAATATAAAAAAACTGAAAGAAATTCCGCTGAGCACTGGGCAGCCACGGGGGGGGGGGGGGTGGAAGCCCGCTGCCGTTAGTGTTCAATTTTGCCCGTGTATGTATGGCACACATACAAACGCACGCACGAACATAAAAAAGCATGATTGACTTCCCCCTCCCCAAACATTTCTGGCTACGTCCCTGCCACTGAGTGTTCCGAATGTCAAAGAAAAAAAGAGTAAAATCGCACCTGCGAATGTACGGTCGTTCAAGGCCCCTTGACGAGGCCATCGGTTCGTGCCTGGTTCCTTGAAAGGTTCGTGCCTGGAGCCCGACGTTGCTGTGGCGCGCAGTGCCCTTGGCGGCAGTCTCAAAGAGCAAGTGTCGCACGACATTCCGGAAGGGGCCTTCTCCGATGCCTCAAGCAGGGTCTGTCAGCCTTGTTCCACGGCTTGGTTACGACGTACCGGCTGTCTGGGAGGACATCCTCGATGGCGAAGCCACTGGACACGCAGGGCACGTCATCGGAGCAATCGGAGGTCTCAAATGTATTTGCGCCGAGGAACATCGGGGAAGGGGACTTGAGAGTTGGCCACTCTCCGGAGGCGGCGGCCGCCATGTCGTCGAGGTTACGCTTGATTCCGGTGCCGCTGGGTACACAGCTATCCATGCTGGGTAGTGGCCCGACGCCGACGTTTTCTGCGATGGTGTCGAGCGTGTCCGCTTCGCCTAGCTCCCGTGTTCCAAATCACGAGCAAGATTTTCTGTGCCGCGTGAGCTGCTCGCGCTGGCGCACGAGGTCGTGCTCTT
This sequence comes from Rhipicephalus sanguineus, assembly GCF_013339695.2. Classification (NCBI taxonomy): domain Eukaryota; kingdom Metazoa; phylum Arthropoda; class Arachnida; order Ixodida; family Ixodidae; genus Rhipicephalus; species Rhipicephalus sanguineus. Next base: position 84,614,784 of record NC_051176.1, on the reverse strand, counting down.
TTCTTTAGCCTACCTGCACTGACGATGGCAATTTTTATGAGTATCCCACTTGAAAGAGGGGGTGGCCAGCAGTCACGTAGCCTATTCGTTACAACCATGCATTAATTGATTTATTAATGTTTAACATACTGGGTATTTTTTAACAGCAGAGCTGTTTAAACCGAGCGTAATCTGCCTGTCATAGCAAAGAACTCCGCGGAGCCATGACTTTCGTTTCCTCACAACCGCCGGCGCTGGTGCGCGCTCGCTTTGTCTGACACAGGCATGGTTCTGCCGAGTTACCCAGAGCTGCGCGCTACTGCGCATGCGCCGAGGCGTCATCCCGGCGCAAATGGGCTCGCCGCCCGTGCACTGTGCATAGCTTTCTCCCCGCTTCTGCGACTCCGCTGGCGCGGCGGCGGCGCGCCAGACGTAGAAACGGGGAGACCAAACAAGGTCCGCTATGCCGTGGAAGAAGCCGCTTAAAGAATCGCGGCGCGCTGCTGAGCGAGACTACCAGCGTCGATGCCGATTGGACAGGCACGGTTAACCGAAGAAACCGCTGCAAAACGACGACGGCGAGCCGGAGACTCCAAGTCCGTCCAGCGAGAGAATTCTAGGTAACGGGAGAGAAAGACAACGCTCTGAGAAGTTCCCGACGTGAGAGAAGGCGTCTAGCTCCACTGTGCCTTTAGCCTTGCGCCAAAAGTGCAAGCTACACCCGGATTTTTCTTTTACGCAGGTTCTGAAACAGTTGAATGTAGGGCGAGTTGGTGTTTGGACATCAATACTATCACAAGTAGCGCAACTAGACAGGATCAGAAAGGAAAACAGACGAGTACAAGCGCTAACACCTGATTTTATTGAAGACAGATCGAGAGGTTTATATGTCAACAACCTGCGCAGGAGCACCGGTCACAAGGACCAATGGCGATAATAAAGCAGAAATAATACCTAATAATAATAACAATATCCGGGGTTTTACGTCCATGAACCACGATATGATTATGAGACGCCGCAGTGGAGAGCAACGGAAATTACGACCATCTGGTGTTCTTTAACGTGCTCTGACATTGCATAATACACGGGCGTCCACAGCATTCCGCCTCCATCGCAATGCGACCGCCGTGGCCGGGATCGAACCCGCGACCTTCGGGTGAGCAGCCGAGCACCGTAACCGCCACGCCACCGCGGCGGAGCAGAAATTATCAAACAAGGCGCGAAAGAAATGTGCATCAAACAAGGCGCGAAATAATTTCTGTATTGTACAGCGCAATCGATGTGTCGCTGTGTTTATCAGGAAAGGAGGTGAGGAGTGGGAAAACGAGACATCGATTGCGCTATACAACGAGGAAATTCAATTTCTTTCGCGGCTTGTTTTATGATTTCTACTTTATTATCTGGATGGGTTGTGACGGTGCACCTGCGCAGCTTGTTGATATATAAACCTGTGTATCTGCCTTCAATAAAATCAGTCATCATAATAGGTCAGCAAAGCCACTCATGAGTCGACTCACTCAGACTCACTCGGACTCAGATCGAGCCGCGAGTCTGAGTCTTAGTGAGTCAGGCTGAGTCATATTTTCGTGAGTCTGAGTCCTACTGAGTCTGGTTGAGCAAAATTTCAGTGAGTCTGTGTCCGAGTGAGTCCGGTTGAGAAAAATGTTTGCGAGTCTGAGTCGGAGTGAGCCCTAACGGCAAAATATATTTCATGAGCGAGTCTGAGTGAGTCTGAATGAGCTCCACATTTTTTGCCGACCTACGGTCGTCGGTTTGTGCCGGTGCTTGTCCGTTGCTTTCTGTTGTCCTGTCTAGTTGCGCTACTTACGACGGCATTTCTGTTTTGGACTTTGAAATTCATGGCCCCTGAAGACTCACTCTTGACACGGGTCTTCTTGACTGGTTAATGACGTTTGCTGTCCCTCTCCATCGGTGGCGCGCTGTTTCAGACTTAAAGCGATAGCGTTCAAAAATTCCGCGTCTCAGAAATTCCGGTGTCGGCTTTGGTATCGGTGTAGGCGGCGGCGGTTCTGAGCGAAAATTCGGCGTTGCCTTTGAGTTATAAAAAAAAAAGAAGCCATTCCACTCCTTCTTGTGTGGTTCTGTGAAAAACGCCAGTAGTTTCTGCTGCGCGTCTCACTCACGGGCTCCAGGCATTCCGTCGGGTGTTGCGTTGTGCTTGCGTTGAGCATCTCGTTCACGGACTTCGGGTCTTGCTCGGTATGTGAGCTCAATGTCCCACCGCTGCTGTCGAAACCGTTCTTAATTCGTAAGCGCTCTGCTGCTCGCGCGTTTTCACAATGCGCGTTCGGCCCGTACTTGCCTCGCCCGATCGCGTCAGCGCAGCGCCTAGACTCACCTGACGTGGCGAAACACGTAAGAAGCGTGTATACTGACGTTTGTTTTAGCACTTTAATGCATTACTTTCTTCCGCCGCACCACAGAGTGCGCCAAGGGTTACACTTTGACTTCAATGTGCTTCAAGATACACCACCGCTGACATGGGGCGCTAGGCCTTTTTTGTACGCGAACGGACGCAAAAATCGACGAGGTGTGCCATTCACAGTTCCGCTGTAAAATCACTGTCTACGACTCGAGCCAACGTTTCATCATGAGCATTTGTCTTCGAAAAGGTTCGACTCGCACACACGTCTGCTTCATGAAACACGTGTTCGGCTGCTGTTCAACACACGAGGTCTCCATCTTCACATAAATCTCATTCAGATTCCTTGGACCTATTATAGATTATCAAAAGCAACATCAGCGACCAAAAAAGTTAACATAGCTTATTAGAAAACCAAGCAATATAGAAGTTAAAGGAACACAATCTTCGTTAATTTTGCTTTAACAGCTTCAAAACATCAGCCTTCTTTTTAAAATATCGCGCCGAAACTGCAGCGTTCTTGTGAGTTTATGCATTTTAGTGCCTCTATTTTTGTATTTGGCCTCGTTGCAGAGGAGTGAGCGTTCTCCAAGCTCACTTTGTTCAGTCTTCGGAGCGTTTACGGTACATTCTTGTGCACGTTTGCCGTAAACATTTTCTCAGGCTCAAGAAGGTGCCGTGAAAGTTCACGATGTTACGCTTGCTCTTTTTTGGGAGTTCCGGCATACTCCCAGTCAGATGGAATGTCAGAACTCCCAAAAACGTTGCTAGAATATGGCACGATTACGCAGGTATTGCCCGAAGAAGCGTTGAAACGCTCTCTTAGTTGTCGCAGTGTACAAACTCTTTGATTAGGTTTGTGACGTGTTTGAGGGCTTTTACAAGCAATCACAATTTATTTATTTGCGGAAGAATAAAGCAGGCAATCGAATATGGGTCTTGTTGAATCTGCACACTGTTGCCATCTTCCGCGTAAAGATGTTGCAATTACCTGTAGATTTGATAATATTGATTAATCAGACAGACAAGATCAATAATAGTCCAAACGCAGACATTGAGGGACTGTATCGTTGTGTAGCGCAGTGTTGTAAGAACAAATTATCTGCATTTCATTGTGATCATTGTGAAGACAGCGATGTAATTTGACCCTTTGGCTTAACGCCCGTTACTTTCTTCGCAGGTACCAATGGTCATCAATAGTGTCCGACGAGGGATGTTCAGAAGCAACGAAAGTAAACAGAACTACGAGAAGGAATAGTATACCAAGACACCTGGAAGTGGCAATTGGGTATCAACGGAGAAAAAAGAATTACTCTTGTGAAAGAGATGAATGGTTTACTCGTTACTAATGATTGTAAGTGTGCATATATGTGATACAATTAATTGATACGTTTTATATATGTGATACGTTAAGGCAATTCATGCCTTAACGAGTTATCAAGTAATTGAGTTGTGAACTTCAGAAGATCTGGAACTTATGTACACAAGTGTGTAGGCAGTCAAACGTGTATGTGGGGCCTTCCTTTTTTATATTAACGACTATTATATTGGCGCCATTTTTTTTTAATTTGAAGCCAGGGCGATGGCGTTGCCAGACGGGAGGTTTCGTGGTACCCCTCCTGCCCTCCACTTCCCGAAATTTTGTGGCGAACCCCTACACAGCCTTACCCTCCCATAACAAAAACATTGGCAGATCCCACGTGTTGTGGGAATCCGTTTCATGCGAAGCAGTCAGCGAGTACTTCTATGCTGTGCTTTAAGGCTTTGAGCCAAGCGTTACGAGGTAGATCGACGTGTTTTTGTAAGCTGTAGTGGCCATGTGCACATCGTGGGCTTACCAGGCACGTCGACAACACTGGAGTTTAAAGGGTAACTTATGGTGTGAGGTAACGTGAGCCCTCATGTTAGAGTACATACGTCAGTATTATGGAAACTAAGTGTGCTTCATGATGCAGTCATGTGAATATCATTCGTAAGATTCGTTAATGTGTTCATCAGGGGTCGATCAATGCTTCAATGTAGCTTGCTGAATCATACTGATAGAAATGTAACGTTTATTAGACTTCTTTATAAAAGACGTTAATCTGATATGACGCCTGTATCGTAGGAGTACATATGTAGAGTTTATTGCTTTCTAGAAAAAATAGATAGCCAGCACCACAACCACAATTGACGTTGCACCGACGTTAGGCCTCCATAGGCTGTTTTTCCAAAGCAGTTTCTAGACCTGGCGTGGCTATGTGGTAGAATACCTCATTGCCACGCAGAATGCTTGGGTTCGATTCGTGCTGGGATACTAATTTTTATTCTTTCCATTCGTCGGGTCAACGCTGCCGATGTCGGTTTTTCTTAACGCTCTTTCATTTAAATTACCAATGTCTGTTCTTGCCGTTCCTAGGTAGGTATAAACTGTCAATCACCTGTGGCGCACAGCCGCATACCGCGGCCGAGCTAAACATGTATCTGCTACACGTGTCTGGAAGAAAGGGTTTGACGATGTACGCGACAAGATTTTCGTGTTATTCATGTCATGACCCGACAGTCATATTCATCAAATCCTCTTACCGTCCCATGCCAATTTTGGTCTACACCAAGTTAAGGAGGCGATCATGATAATGCCCAGACGTAGGCGGCTAGATAGATAGATAGATAGATAGATAGATAGATAGATAGATAGATAGATAGATAGATAGATAGATAGATAGATAGATAGATAGATAGATAGATAGATAGATAGATAGATAGATAGATAGATAGAAACGCTCAAGTGTCAAATGTTCGCTAAGAAATTCTTCGCATTTAAAAAGTGTGTGGAGTGTCGTTATGAAGCGTAAAAAGTGGAGAATTTGTATTGGATCAACCATAAGGATGATTGTGAAAGCCAGTCGTGCGACAGCAGGAGTTTCAAGGATGCGGTGGGTTTGTCGACGGGAGCGCTCGGCGTCGTAAGCGTTAGCGTTCAATGCAGACGGAATCAGTAACTGGTGAGCAGTCGAAATAGACAAGAAATATTGTCAGTATAGGTCGGAAAGATCAGCTATAAGGGGTAACTGAAGAATAAAATAAAGCACAAAGCAAAACAGCTTGGCGAGTTGGTGACTGAGTATCGCAACGCGTCTGTGAAGCCACTAATCAAGTTGAGAGTTGGGGTAATTGGTATAACCTACGCACTTGAGACATGTATAATTACCGCAAGGAAAAAGGACGACGGACAAGACAAAAGAAAACAGCCAGCGCTGGATTTCAAGTGAAAGTTTACTTCACTTCCCAAAATTTTGTGGGGAACCCCCACGCAGCCTTACCCTCCCACAACAACAACAAAAAAATCCCGCCATCTGCCCGTAAAGGGAACCCTGAGTAGTATGCGAAGCAGCCATGAGTCGACTTAGATATCTGTAAATGTTTATTTTCTTCATCACTGTTCATGGTCCTTCTATTCGAGGTTCCCCTGATGCTGTTACTCGTGCATATATGACTTTAAGCTCAGGGGAAGGTTTTCCCTTGAGTATAACGGCCTTGTGGTCCGTAAAGTATAACGTTAATGGCTCTTGCTGCAAAGGTTGCAGCTTGAAGTTTGAGAATGCGATGTCAACGCGCACGTTTCGCTTCGGCTTCGCGAGCGCGCCGCTGCGGATCGGCTGGGGCACTGGCTACGTCCACCCGACGCCGGGGAGACAGGCCTCGTTCATAAGCTTGCTTCTCATCTAAGGGTACCTTGCATGATTTATGGCGTAGTGGATACCTTGCATGAATGACGATGATTTAGTGGGTACCTTGCATGGTTTATGGCGTAGTGGGTACCTTGCATGAATGACGATGATTTATAGAGAAGTGGGCACCTTGCATTATTTATGGCGTAGTGGGTGCCTCGCATGATTTATACTAGAGCATGCGCCGCACTGGAACGAGCGCTCTATCGCAAGTCCATTTGTCAGGCAAACATTCCTTTCTGCACACCATGCGCGAGCTCTCCGCTCGTGCGAAAACTTCGTTCTCTTCTTTCTTCCATCTATCTAGTGGCACCGTTTTCTCAGGCAAACATTCCTTTCTGCACACCATGTGCGAGCCCTCCTCTCGTGCCAGCCCTTCGTTCTCTTCTTTCTTCCATACATCTAGTGGCACGCGGGGCACTGGTCACGCCGGGGGGACAGGCCTCGTTCATAAGCTGCTTCCCATCTAAAAAATGTTTCTCTTTGGTAAAAGAGAAACATTTTCTAGATGGGAAGCAGCTTATGAACGAGGCCTGTCCCCCCGGCGTGACCAGTGCCCCGCGTGCCACTAGATGTATGGAAGAAAGAAGAGAACGAAGGGCTGGCACGAGAGGAGGGCTCGCACATGGTAAAACAGTCAAGCCACATAACCGGCAGGACCCTCATGCAACGGAGCAGTATTCACTCTGATAACGCTTCAATCTCATTTCTCCGCGAAGTTTTAGGGGCGAAGCTCCTTAAGGCGGCACCCGTTCGTCCCTCGTAGTCGTAGTAGTAGTAGTAGTGCGTAACCAGTCGTAACGCTAGTACCAGATCTTGACCTCCAAGGTGGTGCCGGTGGGAGATTTTTCCTGTGCGTTGTTGAACAATAGACAGATTTAGTTGGGCGTCTGCAACAACGTACGGACGCCCAACTAAATCTGTCCATTAAAAAATTCGCAGCGTGCGCGTTAACTAAAAGCCGAATTCATCTGTCTCTCATTCCCCATTAGCAGCCATTGGCATGTTCCAGTAGGAAACGTTAGTAGAAGTAGAAGTGTAAGTGTTAGCTAAAAGCCGACTTCTTCTGTCTCTCATTCCCATTAGCAGCCATTGTTTACCTCCAAGGTAGTGCCTGGTGAGATTTCTCCTGTGCGTGATTAAACAATAAAAATTTTGTTCAAAACGCCGTTGATTGATGAAATAAACCAACGAAAGACGCCAGATGTTTTGTAAAAGCAAAACGAAAGAACGCCAGATGTTTCTAAAGCAAAACGAAAAGACGCCAGCTGCTTAACGAAACACGCCAGATGTTTTCTAAAGCAATGGTTTTCTAAACAATGAAAATTCACAGCGTACATGTAAAATTAAAGTGAGCTGCAAGTCGTTATAACCCATCGAACCTTTAGTATAAACGCGCTTGATCTCACGTCGGTGATGATGTACTGGGCAGAATTCACGGAAGATTCACGGTTTACCGATGAACCTCCGCAGTTTCGCCCACTCATCATCATTCACTCCGTGGATATGCTGTGATTTTTTTCACTTTTTCCAGCTTACCGCCACCACATATATCTAAACAGTTCAATGCGTAGATTGCTTTAAACGTATGACCTTTATTGATGAGAGCCAGCGACGGTGAACTTATACCTCTCACCCGCTTTGTTTACACAAAACGCTTCTAATATTTCCTTTCTTACGTGTCACCTGATTTGCCTGAGCACGCGGGTGCTGTGGAACTTAGTGGTGCACATGCTCCTTCGGCAACGGTATAGCCAGATTGACTTCGGCCACTAAAGCAATGACTGAGGGTCGGTGTTCCTTCAAACGGTCGTTCAGACAAGGGCCCCTTTGACCATCGCAGCCCTTGCCGCACAACAAGGGAATCAAGTAAACAACTAAAACATGGCAGTCAGCACCATGAAGCATGGCGGGTTTTTCATACCAGGCTTGAGCGGCATGCGCAGGACTCATCATGGGGCACTTTGAAGTTATTGCGGCGCAGTGAAAATTACCGGAGCTGTTCGAATATCCGAAAACTTCGAATAAGTAATAGAAGGTCCTTCTATGTTCGATATTGATACTTCAAAGGCATAGCACACACTTGAAATACCGAATATTTTTCGAATAATTTTCGAATAACCAGCACCGACAGGAAAATCGAAAAGCAAGGAGACGCTACAAACGCGAGGGGTCATTTTTGTTTTTTTTTTTTTTAATCCCACAAGTAGCATGGTGCATGCTGCCTAAGCATTTACGGGACTATATCGACGCCGGTCCCCGGATGAAGGCGTTTGTGCCTAAAGGTACAGAGTCCCCCCAGCAAAAGTTACTTCTACGGCTGTCAATTACCTTCTCCGTCCGTGCTTTAAAAGCGAACAGAAAAGACAAGAGAAAGAAACAAACTATTTTCAGAAAGTGTAGATACGGAGGAATCTCAAACTTTTCCGTTTGCACTATTAGCGCAAGCATCCAGACAAGCTCGTAAGTAGCAGATTTCCAAACGGAAACCGAACAAAGATGCCACCATTAAAGCTTATGCGAAGTGACGCATTACAGTTCACGGCATGACCTGCAACACGAAGATTCCCTTCATGGCTTCAGAGAGAAGGGCATGTTGAAAAATTTCGGAAGTGATACACCTGGACCTACGTCATAGCAAATGACAGTTGGTGGCCCGCGTCATCTGCTTAGGTGCACACTGAAAGCTACTAACAAGAAAACTATACCACTACAAGCTCTTCGCTATTACGAATATAGCCTCAGTTGTATCGAGCCATTAGGAATTTGGCCAATGTAAAATTCCATTGCAGTTGACCTTTAACATACTGGTTTTTTATAAGCTGATTTCTGAATGCCACCCATGCTTGAAAACGTGAACTGTGCCCTACACTCGTCATTGGCGTGATCGGGAACAAGAACGCCGCTTGCAAGGTTTTTGCCGCTCCGGTTTTGGTATAAGTGCGCTAATCGACCCAGCTATACGTCAACTCTACCGTTATCCTGGAGGCCCGCCAGAAAGAAAAGTCCACATGTATTCGGAAATATAGGAGTTATGGAGGACACATTTCTAACGATGCGAGGATGCGCTCGTGCTTTGCTGTACTTGCATTAATGCATGCTTTGAAAGGAAAGTTAGCTCTTAGAGGGCTGTGGGAGGAATTCTCTGCGAGGGATGATTTATTGTATAATCCGAGCTAAGTTATAGCGTGACTAAGATTTCATTTTTGAAGATTAAAGCCGGCCTCTAGAACGAAACCATAGTCTTTGTTGGCGTTCATGTCATCAAGCAGCATTTACATGACGATGTCGTAGCCCTCGCACTAGGAGCTACCAGCTCATGGTGCGGGACGTCGCAGGGGAGAAAAACGAAATAAAGGGGAAAAGAAATTTTGAGTGCACGGCTCCTTGAGTGCACCCCCTTGCACCCTCGCGCGCTAAAAGCCTGCTCATGGAATCGAATCGGCAACGCACTTTGACCGCAATAAAGTGTATTTAGAACATAAAGAACACTAATGCATTCACATAAATAGACTTAAATAAGTGAAATAAATAACAAAGAAAAGCGCCCCCACTCGCAAGAAGTGGCGCCACCGTTTCTGCTCAGTATCGTCACGTGTGCCGCAGTGAAAACTGCAGCCTGGATTGTGGTCAAGCGAATGTCCTTGAGCAGTCCCGGTCGAGACCACCGCCTTCCTCGCGTAGCGTGGTCCGAAAGCCGCTTCTATACGCCTAGCGAACACAGGCAGCCAGCGAGAGAAGTCGGTGAGCATGCCGCCGGCCACGATGGCAGCAGCGTCGGCGCCGTCAGCTCCTCAACTCGTATGGATTCGCGAGAGGCGACACCGCGCGCACCTGGAGGAATTGGAGCAGCTCCGACGCAAACGAGGAGGGAGCCCGTTGCCGAGAAGACGGCCGGCCTCACGGCAATGCTGCACAGGACGACGGACATGTACAAATGTGTCAGCAAACGCAAGACTAATATCGATAAATTAAAGGAAAACGTGAAAAAAAGAAACGTGATACTTTTAATATGACATCAAATCAGCGAAGTAAGGTCGTCATTAAGTATCCCTCTTTTAAAATGTTATTCAAGCCAGCCGAACGGAATATGGACTCTGAGCTGTGGCTATACAGGGAGTGAGTTACATTCAGAAATCGTTGAAAGTAGCGAAGCATTCCTATATTCCAGTGTACTGACATACGCAACTTCAGTTTTTCGTATTGTCAGTGCAAGATGAAATATGATGTGGCGAAAACATATCTCCGCTGGAAAGAATGGCGCCGCTTGACCAAAACGTTTAAATTTAAAATTCTGCACCCAGGTCTCAATAGGTAAATTACTTCATTTTCTTTCAATACCCACGCATTCTGGTAAACACCGAGTAACATACGGCACCATTTTTTGGTGTTATATCTTGGATTGCTCGCAGCATGTGAACAAAACGAATAAGGTGCGTGATTTCCGGCCCTATCAAAGCGGGATAAGATTTACGCCTTGTGCTCTTGTTTACGTATAGATCAGAAGATTTTACAGAATAACTTTTCCGAAAGCTTTGAAAGGTGACATCTGTTGAGCGGACGTTAAGGTTTAAAGCGTTGTAGATGCCTAAGCAGGTGGCAGAGTCGATATAATCAATTAGTGCTTCGCTTACTGAGCAGTGGCTAACGTGTTTTACCTCTAACAGGACCGCTTGCACATTAACTGCTTAAGGTGTAATTCTTCGCGTGCGCGTGTGCGTGCGTCCGTGTGCGCGGGCTTCCTTTTGTGCGTTCGTGTATCTTGATTACGAATCGCCTGTGAAGAGTGGAATGGAGGACGATGGGTTGCTATGTCATTCGTGCACATATAGATCAAGGAGAGGAGGTATCTCGGCGCTAATTCCTGAGACACAGGCGAGAAATACCATTGATAGCTCAGATTTCGTTTTAACCCATTATAACCGCCTGAGGTATATCTGTGCGAAATTATTGCATCTGGTGCGTTATTCGGCATCTCGGTGTGAATGTTGCACTTAAAGCACTAAAACCTGATGATTCGATTCGTCAAACACTTTGGCTCAATCAACAGATGCGGTAACGGTCTTTGTACACTAAATTATGTTATTCCGGAAGACGGTTGTAGTAGGTACACAGCAGGGGCGTAGCCAAGGGGGGGGGGGGTTGGGGGGGGGTTCAAACCCCCCCCCCCCCCCCGAAATTTTTCAGTTTTGCTTGCGTATATAGACACGCACACATACAAACGCACGCACGAACATGCATGAAGTATGGTTGAACCCCCCCCCCCCCGAAAAAAATTTCTGGCTACGCCCCTGGTACACAGGTGTCCTATAATGTCAGCAAGCATGCTCCGGGCACAAGCGAAGGCAGCACGCACTTCAGGGTATGAGGAAAACAAATCGGCGACGGCCACGGAATATGCTTTGAATGACTACCCCGTAACAGTTCAGGTGAAGGGAAGCTTTTCAATGGTCGTCCCAGGCGAGATTCAATGTGCTTACATTTATTGGAGGGAAGTCGCTCTCGTCCAAAACGCTTGCTTCCTGCACGCGCTGCAACCGTCACTGGTCGTGCGTGTTGTCTTGAAAACAAGGCTGATATGATTTTGTAGGATGTTTTATAGTCCCCAATAAAGTTCCTTAATCGGATGCTTGTAGTCACGCACAGAACTAGGTTTAGAATCAATCTAGCTGTTTTACATTTCACAAAATTTAACAGCGGCAAGGTATTTCCGCTTCGACGTAGAGGTCGTGCGAGGGGACGATATGTGTTTTACTGTCGTAGCTTTTTTATAAAATATCTTATTTATAAACAAAAGAAAGATGCTGTACACTGACGCGTTCGGATCACGGAGTTCAAGACAAAGCGTCCGAGACATTCAAACAAAATGAAGCATTATTGATTGGGGCTCCTACTGGCCTTAGGTGTAATTTCTGGAAAATGAGTTATCTTACCACGCACGTAGCCTCCAAATGCAGTTGCTTCGGGTAGCCTGCCTCGGCCACGAAACGGGGCAGCATGCAGGGGAGGCGTATGCGTGAATCCCGGGCCAAGTCTCCTAGGCTGTCGGCGTAATCGACGGTGCCAACCCCAACGACCTCGAGACTCGTGCTCATGCCAACCTCCAGTGGACGCGCACTGGGCTTCTTCGCCCTACGTTGACAGCAGATGATGGCAGTGAACAGTATGCTTTTGAATCGCATCTATGTTATAACGCTCACGCTCTTCCACTGAATTATTTCCGTTGTCGTCCTAAGGAAACATCTTTGTGAATAAAAAAAATAAGTGCCAACATTCATTCTATAACAAGTGTAAAGTGTAGAGTTCTCGCATTTCTGTGGTGCTTCAAAAAATTAAATTCTGCAGATTAAACAAGCTGAAACTAGGCTATGACCCTGAGGCACACCTTAATGGGGGAAGCTCCAGAATAATTCTGACCACCTTGGATTCTTTAACGTGCACCTAAATCTAAGCCCATGGGCGTCCTTTCATTTCGTCCTCATTTAAATGCACCCTCATCGGTAGCGCAATGAATGCGAATTCTCATGCTTTGTAGAGACACACCGTAGTCGCGAAGTCACCACGGTGGGTCAGTTTTGCTTTGTCACTATGCACCAGTGCAAAGACATTTCTGCCTACAGAATACACTTATCCAGGTTCTGCAAATGGAGCTGCGCTATAGTAAGACGTGAAGACTCAATGCACCAAAAAACGCTCAGAGATTGTGAAAAAATATTTTCTGCGTCCAGAAGTAACTTTTCGACTTTCACGTGGACTTCAGTTTAAAGGCCAACTACGTACAGCGGAATTTCACATTGGCTAGATTTCTTATCACTGCATACAACTAAAAATATTGCCAATACCGGAAGGCTGGTAATGATATAGCATTATTTTTAGCTTTGAAAGAGCACACATTGAGATGACGCGTGCCACTTCGTTCTAATTCCTATGAAGTAAGTCCAGGCACGCCACCTCAGGTATCATACAACGGCCTCTTCTCTCTGAAGCCATGACGTGAAGCTTCGCGTTGTTGGTCATGCACTCAACTGTGACGCGTGCTTTACGAGATGCTAGCACTCCTGCTTAAAATCCTAAATATGTGCACGGAAATCCTATATTTGCACAATCTATAATTATGTTTCTTATGCAGTATAAAATTTTGTCGTAGTTCCCCTTGAAACAATGACCATAGGAGGAGAAATATGTTAGAATTATTTGATAGTGTGCGTTTAGGCAAGTCTTCAATCGAACTAATGATGAGAGGTACAAAAAAATCTTCTCGTGTACGTCTTGCTGTAGTTCTAAATCCTGCTCTTAATGTAGCTCCACTGCCGTAAAATCTGAGGAAGTGCGTAGCACAGGCGACCCAGCGATTCCCTTGGCGCTTGCCACCGCCTCGGCGATCGCGCGCTTGCAGAGGCGGGGGCGCCCTCTCCTTCGCGGCGCATTTATCACGCACATGCATGTTTGAGAAGGGTTTTTTTTTGCGATTTTAGGTAAGTTATTGCGAATAAGCGTTGGTTATTTGCGTAGTTTATATTATTTTTAGAGCTTTTTATTTTGCGCTGGTTCTGAGCATTGATAGCCTTGTTTTGGGCCTGTATTGACCCCTGCTTGGCCATGCGACATTAAACGGTGGATGGACGACAAGCTGGGCCCTAAAGTGTTACGCACTGAAAATTGTGCGTAGCGTTGCTCTCGCAAACATCAAAGACCAGCGTAGCTGCGCGTAGCGTAGTAAAGTAGTGCCAAGCACCCACTTAGTCTAACTTTTGCTGGGCTTCCCTAGCTCCGCTGGTCAACCGGCCACGTTCACGAGTCTCCGGATCTTCATTTCTTCGCCTACGCGAACTCTCCGCTTCCCACAATCTAAACTCGGGATCTTCTCTTCTGTGAGGCTTGCTTTCAGCTTATCTAGCTCTCGCTTCAGGATCGGATCGCTGTCGCCGCATCCGCTCACAATTAGGTGCTCGACGGCGCTGCAGTCGAGCGGCTTCTTCCTCGGGAGTCCTGCCGGTAGCATCTTGCCATTGCTAATCAAAGGCCACGTCTCTTATTTTATTGCGATAGCAATTACATGGACACTCTCGAAGGGTTTTTGCCATCATGTCCCGTATAAAGTGCAAATTGATCCAGCGCATCGTGTGTTCCACCGCGGGTAAGAGCGCGCGAGCGGGGGCGACGAACGCCGCTGAAGCAGATATCAAACGAGCCGGTCCATCTCCGTCGCTCGGAGGGCGCATGCGATACCATCACCCCGCTCGCGAGGCATGCTGTCGAAGCAGAGAGGAAACGCGCCGGCCATCTTGAACGAGCACGAAAAGACGCGAGGGGGTGGGTTGCGGTGTCGCTCGAGCAGCCACTACGAACTTTGATTCTAAGGGCGCGGTCACGATCGCTGGCGCTCGCGCTATCTCGGCAGCCATCAGCAGGCGGCTCGTATACCATTCTACGTGCTGCGCTCTCAACGCGAAGATACTGTGCGGAAAGAGCATCTCTCCCTGGAGCGCCCGTATTCTCTTACACCAGCGTTTTGTGTAGTTACGCGAGATCCGATCCAAAAGAGTTAGCTGCCAGCCTCACTGCGTATAACATTACAGTTTGTTGCTATCGCATTCATTGCTTCGCCCTTGCGGTGAAACTGCGAGTTTTTTCCACTGCAGGAAAGAGGGCAAAGAAAACGCCACGTCACTTGTTTCTCCATTGCAAGAAAGAACCGCCGATAGATGCTACCATAACACGTGCGCTGTTATAGCATCTCACACGCTTCATTTCTTGGCACTTGTGCGAATTGAAATTTATCACAACCCGTAGTTGTACGACTCAGTTCGGTGTTGTAAAAGGTGAATAGTACAATATGAAAGATCTCAGTGACCGTTTGGTTAATTCGTTGATTCCCTTTTTTACTGTCATTTATCATCGAGCAGCGGCCGTGTTTTCTTTGGTGTTTTTCCTATTCTTTTCTTCCCTTTTTAAGGATATCAGAGGGACTACGCTATCGCTATTGTTTTACCTTCCTTACGGCAAACAAGCCTGAATAAGAGTCATCTACGCTCTGCTCTGCCTTGTATCTAAGGATTTCGCGACGTAATTCTGTGCTTTCAGAGCAAATCCTGCTGAATTCTAGCTATCGATGGGGCCCTAATGCTGTTTTGAGGCTTAAGATTATTAAAAATTTATTTTAAACTAGACCTAAAAAAGTTACGCACGTGTTATAATAATATCTGGGGTTTAACGTCCCAAAACGACGATATGATTATGAGAGACGCCGTAGTGGAGGGCTCCGGAAATTTCGACCACCTGGGGTTCTTTAACGTGGACCTAAATCTAAGTACACGGGCCTCAAACATTTTCGGTTCATCGAAAATGCAGCCGCCGCGGCCGGGATTCGATCCCGCGACCTGCGGCTCCGCAGTCGAGCGCGATAACCACTAGACCACCGTGGCAGGGCGGCGCGTATTACTGATTCTGGACAAACACGTCTCAGGATAAAGCTTACACAAAATAGTTAGCAAATTAGTGTTTTGTTAGTGTTTTGCAATTGCAAATTAGTGTTATATGCAATTGCAATTTGAATTTTGCAAATTAGTGTTAGTGTTTTGCAAATTATGTCGGCAGAAAATTGTTTGTGTAGTTGCGATACCGCTTTTATTGCTGAGGTGCGCGAAAAGTATTATGCAAATGATTACTTAAAGAAAACAAAAAAAATCAGAAGGTAGTCGATATAGCTTAAAGGGACAGTAAATAGAAACAATGAACCGGTTTAGATCGATAAATAAGTGTCTGAGAACTCTAATGCCGTTAATTTCGCCATCGTAGGTAGAGGAAGAAATCAAGTTCAAAGTTTCATTTTTAAATTTCTCGCCGAAATTTCCCAGCGTGACGACACGGATTTCAAAGTGTATTTATCGTATTTTGGCGCCATTGGCTCAACAAAATTACCCCAAACTTTGTATGTTAAGTCTATGGCCCCCTCAGAGGACAATGTACTTCATTTTTTACAGATTAAGAACTACGTAGTCCCTAGTAGGCGCCGTGAAAACATGTGACGTCACGGCGAATGGTGCGGAAACTTCAAGGTGGCGTCGCCACCCACATTTTGTTTTTGCGCGTTTTCTCGCTTACTAAGCGTGTTATCGCAGCAAGCGCGGTGTTTTTGGTATCGTGTATGGGTAATTTACTAATATGAGAAAAATCGTTTTGCTCTTTAGTGTCCCTTTAATGTTTTCATTTAAATGCAACAGATATCAAGTTCCGTGCACTGTACCCACAGAGAAATTGTTTCTGAGTTACCACGTGTAGCGACGCTTTCCCATGTAAATAACTTGCTATTCATAGAGATGATTTGAGCAGAGCTTCATCGCGAGGCAGCAGTCTAATAAAGCGAGTTAACATGCGTAACCTACTGCAAAATTATAACGATGAATGCAGAATTCGCGAAGCTTGATTGCCGCAGATGGATACGCGCCAGCTAAGTGTGCATTAGAGTGGTTTGGATGAAACATATCAGGAAGTTCCCTATGGCTGAGCAGTGCGTTCCGGTGTAATATGAATGCAACTGCGTATATGTATTGCTTTCTGACTAATTAAGAGCGCATATCGGCGTTAACGACCAGAGGGGACAGAAGAGAGGACACAGAGCGCTGAACTTCCAACAATCGACAGCTCAGAGTATTCAGATTTTATGCGATCGATCATACAAAACTATGTGATGTAGCTCTTTATACGTAGCGACATTGTTAATACGTTGCAACATCTGGAAGAATGGCCTGCAATGGTATTTATGGTCAAGCTGAACACAACATAATGATGTGGTATTCGGCTATTAACCGCTACAGTTACAGCTCAAGTTCATAACGTGAGGCTTTACAATCGGTACTACACTATGTAAACTGTAGCTAGTACAGCACAACCGAGGCGAGACAACAAAGAACCAGGATAGCCCCGCCTTTCCGTCGCCGTGTTTGCTTCGCTTAAGTTATACAATATATGATATCCAAAGAGCAGGAAAGTTATGGGAAGATGAAGGATTGAACAAATGAAAAACAGTTCAACAGAGAATGTCGCTGGAGCCGTCCTTTGGTCAAGAGGATCTGTCCGCTCGTCGAGGCGTTGGCTTAAACGTTATTTCCTGTGCAACGCTATTTCCTCACTTCATAGAGGATAGTTATTCAGCTTGTTCCTTCTTTTTATGCATTTTTCTAGACAAAGAAATCTATAAATGCTATTTTCCGAATAGCAAAGAACTGAAAGAAATTCCGCTGTGCACTGGGCAGCCAGGGGGGGGGGGGTGCTGCAAGCCCGCTCCCGTAAGTATTCAATTTCAATTTTGCAGGTGTATGTACACGCACGAATATACAAAAAGTATGGTTGACTCCCTCCTCCCCAAACATTTCTGGCTACGTCCCTGTCACTGAGTGTTCTGAATGTCAAAGACAGAGTAGCAAAATCGCACCTGCGAATATACGGTCGTGCAGGGCCCCTTGAGAAGAACACCGGTTGGTGCCTGGTTCCTTGAAAGGTTCCTGCCTGGAGCAAGACGTTGCAGTGGCACGCGGTGTCCTCGGCGCCAGTCTGAAAGAGCAAGTCTCGCTCGGCTTTCTGGAACTGCCTTCTGCGATGCCCCAGGCAGGGTCTGTCGGCCTTGTTCCACGGCTTAGCTACGACGTAACGGCTGTCTGGGAGGACATCCTCGATGGCCAAGCCACTGGACACGCAGGACATGTTATCCGAGCTCACAACTGAATTTGCGCCGAGGAACATCGGGGAAGGCGTCTTGCGAGCTGGCAACTCTCCGGAGAAAGTGGCCGCCCTGTCATCGTGGTTACGCTTGGTTCCGGTGCCGTTGGGTACATTCCTATCCATGGTGGGTACTGGCCCGATGCCGTCCTCTGCGATGGTGTCGAGCGTGTCCGCTTCGCCTAGCTCCCGTGTTCCAAAGCACGAGCAAGATTTCGATGATGATGATGATGATGACTGTGCCGCATGAGCTCCTCGCACTAGCGCACGAGGTCGCATTCTTCTTCTTTTAGAGTATGCCCCTTGAAATAGGGGGCGTCCAGCAGTCACTTAGCCTATTCGTTACAACCATGCATCAATTGATTTATTAATGTTTAACATACTGGGTACTTTTCAACATCGGAGCTGTTTAAACCGAGCGTAATCTGTCTGTAGTAGCAAAGAACTCCGCGGAGCGATGGCTTGCGTTGCCTAGCAACCGCCGGCGCTGATGCGAGCTCGCTTTGCCTGACACAGACCAACGCACAGACACGGTTCCGCCGAGGTACCGCCAGCTGCGCGCTACTGCGACTGCGCCGCGACGTCATACCGGCGGATCTGCGCTTGCCGCCAGTGCACTGTGCATAGCTTTCGGCCAAGGAGGTTTGCCCCACTTGTACGACTCCGCTGGCGCGGCGGTGGCGCGCCACACGTAGACATGGGGAGACCAAAGAAGGTCCGCTCTGCTGAGGAAGAAGCCGCTTAAAGAATCGCGGCGCGCTGCTAAGCGAGACTACCAGCGTCGACGCCGATTGGAGCCAGCACGGTTGATCGAAGAAACCTCTGCACAACGACGACGGCGAGCCGGAGAGTCCGAGTCCGTCCAGCGAGAGAATGCTA
The DNA here is from genome assembly GCF_013339695.2 of Rhipicephalus sanguineus. Classification (NCBI taxonomy): domain Eukaryota; kingdom Metazoa; phylum Arthropoda; class Arachnida; order Ixodida; family Ixodidae; genus Rhipicephalus; species Rhipicephalus sanguineus. Next base: position 84,596,115 of record NC_051176.1, on the reverse strand, counting down.
GGAAACGGCAGAGAAAGAGTACGCTCCGAGAAGTTCCCGACGTGAGAGAAGGCGTCCAGCTCCACCGTGCCTTGAGCCTTGCGGCAAAAGTCCAAGCTACACCTGGCTTTTTCTTTTCTTTTTTACGCAGGTTTTGATAGAGTTGAATGTAGGGCGAGTTGGTGTTTGGACATCAGTACTATCACAAGTAGCGCAACTAGACAGGACAACAGAAAAGAGCAGACGAGCACCAGGCCGAAACAACTGATTTTATTGAAGACTGCTCCAAAGGCTTACATATCAACAAGCTGCGAACGGCGCACCGTCACAAGGACCATTAGAGATGATAAAGCAGAAATTATCAAACAAGGCGCGAAAGAAATCTCCATCAAACAAGGCACGAAATAATTTGTGCATTGTACAGCGCAATCGATGTGTGGCTGTGTTTATCACGAAAGAAGGTGAGGAATGTGAAAGCGAGTCATCGATTGCGCTATACAACGAGACAAATTAAATTTCCTTCGTGCCATGTTGCAATAATTTCTGCATTATCTCCATTGGTCATTCTGACGGTGCGCCTGAGCAGCTTGTTGATATATAAACCCGTGTATCTGCCGTCAATAAAATCAGTCGTCAGTTTGCGCCTATGCTCGTCTGTACCTTTCTGTTGTCTTGTCTAGTTGCGCTACTTAAGACGGCATTCCTGTTTAGGAACTTTGAAACCCATGGCCTCTGAAGACGCACTCTTGACACGGGTCCTTTTGAGTGGTCGGTGCCGCGCTGTTTTAGTGCCGCGCGCTGGTGCCGCGCTGTTTTAGATTTAAAGGGATACCGTTAAAGAGTCGGCGTTGGTGTCGGCGGCGTTGGTTGTGAGCGAAAAATCGGCTTTGTCTTGTAGTTAAAAAAGTAGAAGCCATTCCATTCCTTGAAGGTGTGTGACCTGAGCTAAAAAAAAGAAGACCACATTAGTTGCGTGATGTTTTAATTGTCTGCTGCACGCAGAAGAGTTTAAATTCTAAATTGCGTGGTTCTGTGAAAAACGCCACTAGTTTCCGCTGCGTGTCTCATTCACGGGCTCCAGGCGCTCCCTCGGGTGTTGCGATGAGCTTTCGTTGAGCACGGTCCTCGGGTCTTGCTCGGTATGTGCGCTCACAGTCGCACCACTGCTCTCCTCACCGTTCTTAATTCGTAAGCGCTCTGCTCCTCGGGCGTTCTCACAATGCGCGTTCGACCCGTACCTGCGTCACACGATCGCGTCCACGCAGCGCCTAGACTCATCGGACGTGGCGAAACACGTAAGAAGCGTGTATACTGACGTTTAGTTTAGCACTTTAAGCATTACTTTCTTCGGCCGCACCACAGAGTGCCCCAAGGGCTCCACTTTGAGTTCAGTGTGCTTCAAGATACACCACCGCTGACTAAGACCGCTAGGCCTCTTTTGTACGCGAACAGACGCAAAAATAGAGGAGGTGTGCCAATCACAGCCCCGCTGTAAAATCACTGTCAGCGACTGCAGCCAACGTTTCATCATGAGTATTTCTCTTCGAAAAGGGCCGGCTCGCAGAGAGTGAGAGAAAAGGTTTATTATGGCAGAAAAGCTGAGAGGTCGGCCTGAATCAATGTTCTGGCCTGCTACTCAGCAGTAGGAAAGGGGAGAGTGGTAGTATAGAGAGTGGAGAGAAGATGCGGATGATGATGGAAAAAAGTGGCGACGAAGTAAGTCCTTGAATGTCCAAAAACTATTTACAGTCTCTCGTCGAGCTCTGTATCGCGCGAAAACATGAGACGTCTGCTTCTTGAAACACGTGTTCGGCTGCTGTTCAACACACGAGCCCTCCATTCACATATATCGCATTCAGATTCCTTGGACCCCTTATTGATTATCACAAGCAACAACGGGGACCAAGGAAGTTAACATAGCTTATTAGAAAACCAAGCAAAAGAGAAGTTCAGGGGAACAGAATCTTCGTTAATTTTGCTTTAACAGCTTGAAAACATCAGCCTTGTTTTTTTAAATATCGCACCGAAGCTGCAGCGTTCTTGTGAGTTTATGCATTGTAGTGCCCATATTTTTTTATTTGGGCTCGTTTCGGAGCAGTAAGCGTTCTGAAAGCTCACTTTGTTCGCCCTTCGGATCGTTTACCATACACTCTTGCGCACGTTTACCGACAAACGTTTCCTCAGGCTCAAGGAGGTGACGTCCAAATTTGCGATGTCACGGTGAGCTGTTACGATTGCTCTGCGACAGCGATGTAATTTAACCCTTTAACTTTACGCCCATTACTTTCTTCGCAGGTACCAATGGTCATCAATAGTGTCCGACGAGGGATGTTCAGAAGCAACGAATGTAAACAGAACTACGAGAAGGAATAGTATACCAAGACACCTGGACGTGGCAATGGACTATCAACGGAGAAAGAAAAATTACTTTTGTGAAAGAACTGAATGATTTAGTCGTTACGCATGATTGTAAGTGGCCATATATATGTGATACAATTAAGCGATACGTTTTATATATGTGATACGTTAAGGCTATTTATGCCTTAACGGGTTGCCAAGTAATTGAGGTGTGAAGTTCCATAGGATTCTTTTCCAAAGCAGTTTCTAGACCTGGTGTGGCTCTTTGGTAGAATACCTCATTGCCACGCAGAATGCTTGGGTTCGATTCCTTCTGGGATACGAATTGTTATTCTTTCCATTCGTCCGGTCAACGCAGCCGGTGTCGGTTTTTCTTAACGCTCTTTCATTTAAATTACCTTGTCTGTTCTCGCCGTTCCTGGGTAGATATAAATTGTCAATCACCTGTGGCGCATACCCCCATACCGTGGCCCGAGGTATACGGGTGTGTGTCACACGTCTCTGGAGGAGAGGGTTTGACTACGTACGCGACAGGGTTTTCACGTTTTTCATGTCGTGACCCGATGGGCATATTCATCAAATAGGCTTAGCCTCCCATGCCAATTTTTATCTGCACCAAGTTAAGGAGGTGATCATGAGAGCACCAAGACGTAGGCGGCTAGATAGATAGATAGATAGATAGATAGATAGATAGATAGATAGATAGATAGATAGATAGATAGATAGATAGATAGATAGATAGATAGATAGATAGATAGAAACGCTCAAAGTGTCAAATGTTCACTAATAAATGCTTCGCATTTAAAAAGTGTTTGGAGTGTCGTTATGAAGCTTGAAAAGTGGAGAGTTTGTATTGGATCAACCATAAGGATGATTGTGAAAGCGAGTCATGCGATAGCAGCAGTTTGAAGTATGCAGTGGGTTTGTCGACGGGTGTGCTCGGCGCTGGAAGCTTTGGCATTCTATGCAGAAGGAATCAGTAACTGGTGAGCAGTCGAAATGTACAAGAAACTTTTCAGTATAGATGGAAAAGACCAGCTGTAAGTAACTGTAGAATAAAACAAGGAAAGCACAAAGCAAAACAGCTGCGCGAGTTGGTGACTGAGTATCGTAACGTGTCTGTGAAGCCACTAATCGAGTTGAGATTTGTGGTAAATGGTATAACTTACGGACTTGAGACATATATAATTACCGCAAGAAAAAGTACGACGGACAAGACAAAAACAAAAGACTCAGCGCTTACTTCCCGAAATTTTGTGGGGAACCCGTACGCAGCCTTACCCTCCCACAACAAAACAATGTTTCTTTTTGGTAAAACAGGCAAGCCACATACCCGGCAGGGCCCTCATGCAACGGAGCAGTATTCACTCTGATAACGCTTCCCTCTCATTTCTCCGCAAATTTTTTTCACATTTTCCAGCTTACCGCCACCACATCTAACTAAACAGTTCATTGCGTAGTTTTGGTTTAAAGGTATGACCTTTATTGGTGACAGCCAGCGACGGTGAACTTACAAACCTATCACCGGCTTTTCTTATACGAAGCGCTTCAAATATTTCCTTGCTCACGTGCCACCTAATCTGCCAGAGAACGCGGGTGCTGTGGAACTGTGTGGTGCACATGCTCCTTCTGCAACGGTATAGCCAGATCGACTTCGGCCACTAAAGCAATGACTGAGGGTCGGTGTTCCGTCAAACGGTCGTTCAGACAAACGGCCCCATTGACCATCGCAGCACTTTCCGCAGAAGAAGGGAATCAAACCACTGAAACATGGCAGTCACCACCATGAAGCATAGCGGGCTTTTCATCCCAGGCTGGAGCAGCAGGCGCAGGACTCATCATGGGGCACTTTGAAGTTTTTGCGGCGCAGTGAAATTACCGGAGGTGTTGGATATCCGAAAACTTCGAATAAATAGAAGGCCGTTCTATATTCGATTTGATACTTCAAAGGCATAGCACACACTTCAGTTATCGAATATTTTTCGAATAGTTTTAGAATAACCAGCACCGGCAGGAAAATCGCAAAACAGGAGACGCTACAAACGCGAGGGGTCATTTTGTGTGTTTTAATAATATAAGTATCACGATGCATGAAGGCTATGGTTTCACGGGACTATATCGACGCAGGTCCCCGGATGAAGGCCTTTGTGTCTAAAGCTACAGTGTTCCCGACGCAAGAGTTACTTCTGCAACCGTCAGTTACCTTCTCCGTCCGTGCGTTAAAGGGGAACAGTGCAAAAAAAAAAAGACAAAAAGGAAAGAATATTACAATTCACGGCATGACCTATAACGCGAAGCTTCCCTTCATGACTTCCGAGATTAGGGTATGTTGAAAAACCTCTGAAGTGGTACACCTGGACCTACGTCATAGCAATAAACAGTTGGTGGCCCGCGTCATCGGCTTAGGTGCACTCTGAAAGCTACTAACATAGAAAACTATACCACTACAAGCGTTTCGCTATTACCAAGATTGCCTCAGTTGTATAGAGTCATTGCGAATTGAGCCAATGTAAAATTCATTGCAGTTGACCTTAACATGCTGGGTTTTTATAAGCTGATTTCTCAAGGCCGCCCTTGCATGAAAACATGAACTGCGGCCCTATACTCGTCATTGGCGTGATCGGGAAACAGAGCGCCGCTTGTAGCGGTTTGCCGCTCCGGTCCTGGTAAAGTGCGCTAATCGACCCAGCTATACGTCA